>NW_020273024.1:95252-110910 GCF_003268045.1 Sipha flava
ATTATTATTATTATTATTATTATTATTATTATTATTATTATTATTATATTTTTGTAAGTCATGTAATCCAGGTAAACGTTCAAAAGCTGTATTTGCTTTTTTTTAAGAACTTAGTCTCGTTAAGTGAAAAGGGTCACTGTGGTTTTTATTTTATTTATTTATTTTTATATAGAAAAAGAAAGTTAAAGAATTTTTAAATTTTCTTTTGGGCCATGTATGTTCATGAGCATAAATTATTATTTGGCTTTTACAAAAGAATTATATACATTCCAAAGATGAATGGAGATGCCTTTTGTCTGAGAGTATCAAAATTCTGAAATCGTTTTCTTTTATGGATAAAGTTGTAAGCTGGCTGCGAGAAGGTAAAAAACTATCTGCAGCTCTTCTTCGACACAGCAACAATACTGACTGAAGAAAATACTTTAAAAAAGGAGACCGCAATAAAATTTTATTATAAGTAACTCAAAAATTATACCTTTTTGTTTTTCTTAGTAAATTCTTGCACAAAAACTTTTATTTTATTTTTTTAATTTTATTTACATATATTTATATTGTTTTGTTCAAATATTACTATAAATTTATTGTTATTCTTCGAACAGACAGATTTTTGCATAGGTATAGTGCTTATTTTCTAATGCCATAGACAGTGGCCATCATATGTAAAGTCGCTGAAGAGGAACCAAAGTCACTCTAATACGCCGTACCGTTAAAAAGGCACAAGATCCCCTGGGTGAACTCATCATGTCTCTCTCTAGTCTTTTGTTTAAATTCCTCCTCATCTCCCCTCTTCTTAACTCCCTTGGGAAATCTGTTCCACCACAATTACTTCCACTTGAGGCTACTGAAACGGTTTTGTTATTCCATTTCTAAAACAAAGGATCCGTTGTTCCTTTCAACGGGTAGGAAATACTTCTGTTTTCATATGTTTATTAATAATTTATTTTCAGAAACGTGTTGATAAATATATAAAAAATATTTTCATAGATTTTATCGTGATAATATATCTAATATATTTACGTCAGACTACTTACTTCCAAATATTATTATCTCGATTATTCAGGAATCAAATGTATTAAAAAAATGATTACTTTAAAACACAAATTTAAGTTTAACTTACTATCTCTTCAATAAGAAATACCGAGTTCAGCTGTAATTTAATTTAGTGTTTATTGTCTTTGTTGGTGGAATAATCGTTCGATTTGTTTTAAATGTGTAACGCCTTTATTAAGGATCAGAGGATTACTTAAATGACGAATATTTGTTCTCCTCCAATCTTTGTGATTTCCACAATTTGCATCCGCTTGAACAGTAATCTGGTGCTCTCCGGATATACGCAAAGCGATGTACACTCCGCTCTCCCCCTCCCCTCGACGGTGTGGCGGTAAATCGTTAGAACTCGATAAGCTACAAAAGGAGCTTATCGAGTTTCTCGGTGTACGCGCACTCGGAGTTCACAAACGGAATTATGCGGTAAAGTCAAACGATAACGCGTGAGTCGACAGACATAGTGCCTCAGGGTTAAACTAAAACGCTTGTGGTACCTATGGTTGTATCCTCCCATGTTCTTTCTCTCTTTGCACTTCTCCATACTCCATGTTCATAAGGCTGTTGTCTACGTTCCACTTAATTGTTTTAATCTAGTGAATTTGATTTCGAATGTCTCTTAAATTATTTTATATTCATCATTACTCTTTTGATGTTTCATTTATAAGTAATATATTTTATTAAGAAGTATGCCGCTTCATAATATAAGAACTCAATCGCAATAATGAAAATATTTTACTTTAGTTGTTGTTCTATATTTTAAAAAGAAATATAATGAATCAATCTAAAATACATATATTCCTCATTTAAAGCAATTTGAACGTAAACGGTATTTTTAATGGTTAAATGATATTTAAAAATTAATAAAACCTATGATAAAATATAATATTTTATTTAATGCAATTTTTATAAACTTTTTTACAACGTTTTAATGAAAAATAAAGCATTAATGATGTATGCTGTTTTGAAAGCTAAATCATTATCATTATAGCGCGTTACTCCATGAATTAAGGAATAATCACGCTACAATTAATCTCATGATAACACACACATACTAGTAGCTTATGTCTTATTCACATACATATAATATATATAAATATATGTATAAACCATTTTAAATTGATGCTGGATCATTACTGGTTTGAAAGTTTGCGGCACCAAATGTTAAAGACATGCCCGATTTGTCACCACAACCCTAACGTTTAATCTTGTAAAAGTTATATTAAGGTTTAGGAATATGCATTGCGACTTTACTCAGGGAGGAAAATGATGGTAGAGTGGTGAATAGGGATTGACAAAACGGAACTTTGAAATATTTATCTTGTGTCCCTGGGATATTGTGAATAAGTAAAGATGGAGGGACTTCGGTATTTTTGGGGCATTCCCAAACTACCGGGTCAATAAACACGCGACGCTGGAAAATACGTGACCCCATGCCACAATCGATTCCTCGGTTAGCCAAAACCCTCAACATTTGGTTTGCGATAACCCTTAGAGTTGAGCTGAATTATTTTGATTAAAATTGTATGTAAAGATATTTATAGTATTGGTCTAATAGCTGGTGAATTTTCTTTTATGTTTATAAAATTACCTATAATAAAATCTCATTAAATTTTTCCTTGTATAATTTTGACTCAACAAATTTATAGTGTGTTCTATGTTTAGAAAGAGAAATCATTAATTTAAATATAAATATCCTATAACTTTTAAGAGTGTGTGTTGGATATTTTTCATCTCATTTTAAACACATGATCATAAATCTCACTACAAGAGAACGTGATAATCCGAATTAGGAAGAAATACGATGCTATAGCCACGATGGTATCCGAATGCAAATTAAAGGTAAAGGTTTATCCCTATCTCGAGAAAAGTAAGTCTAATAATTTGTCCGAAGGGTCTGGGGCAGAGGTGTCGCTGAGATTTATGTTCGACCAAAGCCCGGTGCACCGTTAATTCTACTTTAATATAATATACAACAGTCATAAGCATAACTCTATGACTATATATATAAATGGGTACTTTATACAAATGTTTGATGTGTATATTTATAAAAAATATTTGTATAAAATGCCCAAAAAATGATTTACCTGCCCCAGATTCCCTAGTTTAACGTCGTTATCACAACCATTTGAATTTATAATGTTATAAACATTTTTCACTGTATCTCTTAAAATAATTTTTAATACTTTTAAGCATGGAATATTTATAGGAAAAAATCTTATTATAATATTTTTTAATGATTCAACAAAGAAATAAATATTTATATACAGAATCTAAAATTAACAAATAATTATAACCAAAATAATAAACTTATCTTAAGTATATTTATATTATATATAGTGTCCGAAGGATGACAAAACTAAGATTATTTGTGCAATCCTTAGGATTCTAGCGTAATATATACACTGTTTATGTATATTATTTTGTTTACTTATTGAAAAATAAAATTAACAATTTATTAATACACCAAATGATGTATTTAAAAATCAAAAATGATATATACAAGGTCTTATTTTTCTATTATTTATATCTCTTAAGAATTATTCGTAATTATTTTTCAATTAATAAGAAAATTATAGTTTTCACTAACAATCTTTTTGTTTTAAAATTATGTTATTTTGCTTTATTGTTTATGATATTTTCAACGTTGTTAAATAACTGTTTAATTTTTATTTTATTTTAATTAATGTAAAAAATAGAGTTTATTTGATATAAACTAGATTAAATATCTTGAATAAATAGCTTTAAATACGTATACATTAAAATATTTAAATATTTTTGAACATTTGTGAATTAATATTTAATTGGCTACTTATAAAATATTTCTCATGTATAGCACTTTGGTAGTTTTTGACTCATTAAAAATTTATCTCGCTTTTTGTTTTTAATTATTTTCTTTGTATCTAAGCAAACATGGTCATCATAAATCTTACCATTTCGTGTGCCCAACTAGTATTACTGTTTATTTAATTATTATTATCAATGATTAAACGTGGGAATGGTCCCGGGAGAACTACTCCTTCTTTTTCTTCTTGCGTGATGTTTTTTTGTATTAGATAATGATAACCATGTAGGTTTTCCTTAGTCAAATCACTGAGAAATGCTTTTTGGCACGAAATGTTAAATATAACAGTGGCAAAAAAAAAATAACGGTTAAAAAAAAAAGGGAAAAACTGAGTCCTATGGTGCCTGTCAGAGTCGACAATATTAATATCAAAAATAACGCATCTGTCCCCCAACCCTTATATTATATGTTTGAACAGGCGCACAATATCATTATTGTGTTTGTCCCTAGTGTTTTATGCGTATATAAATGTATAGAATATAATAGGTTATTATATATTACAAAGATAATATACAAAAATATAAAGTGGGAGGAGTTTTTAGGGGAAATGTCCATTTAATTAATTACGTTTATACATATGGATAAAGGATGTATTTTTAAGCAGGTATAAAGAAGGTTAAAGTCTAGACCATAAAATGTGAATCTCATAAAATCATATTTGTGCCGATTTGGTTTTTTTTTTTTTTTGTAAAAAAATTTATACTTATTGTAAATTGTTAGTATACTGCCACTATGGTGTTATAATACAATTGAGTTATTGTTATGTATGTAATTATATAGAAACACGAATAGTATACAAAATTAATTTATAAATTAGAATGCTGTACTTTGTAATACAAAATAATGTATTATTTAAAATTTAAATTGATTTTATACATATTTTGTATTAATTAAAGTCTTTCAATAAACATTTTATATTACGTTATTTATATTTAATCTTGAATATTAGTAAATTGTTATGATAACTTATCAATTTCGTAAACTGTTATACACGCTAGATAGTACCTATGTATGGATTGTTTAATTTCCATAGAGTCTTGATTTTCATACTAAAAGGTTAATTTTATTACTAGTAAAATAATGCGCGAATGATAATTTTTTAAATTTTTAATATTAAAGTAATTTTCTTAATATTTTTTTAATTTTTTTTTTTTTTTTTTGCAACACCTTTGATATTTTATATTATATAATATATATGTTATATTTAATCAATACAATTACTGAATTACTATATTACCTAGTAATAGTATATATAATCTCTCCATCAACATATAGTTTGTAATTTAACTGAACAATTGTAAGTTAGTATTGTATGAGAATATTAAGTGCTTATAATGCTAAAACGTTTAAAAAGTATTCAGGATTACTTCAACAGGTAGAAATAAAGTTAGACTTAGATCGGCTTTTGACTTGAAAATATCGAATATCGAGAAAATCACAAATAACGGATATCAGTGTTTCTATTATACCATTTTCTTGGATATCTGTCGAAATAACAGAATAAGAATGACCCAACAACGATTTTTATTCTTTTTTTTTTTTTTATTTATAAAAGTTCGTTCCTCTTCTGCCTTTATTTAGGTTGGCAGTCTTCAAGAACGACGTGGCGTTGTCGCTCTTAACTGTCTGTCATTTGTCTTTACATTTCAGGATTGAGATCTTGGGTAAAAACCACTGTCGGCTACTCCTCTTGCACTCCTACTAAAGGTCCGTTTACCACCCGTCTCGAGTCACGAGCAACGTCAAACAGAAATAGTTCAGGATCGTTCATCCGCCTCACTTCAGTGCACTACTCTGTGCTGTTTAAAGTGTACGCCGGGTGGGTATCGTTGTCGTAATCGTCGTAGATATTTCACTATAGTTACAAAGAAAGCTTTCGTCAGCTCTAAAGCTTTTTCCGATCGATCGATGCAATGTATATATTCGTATATTCGTGTGCGTATTTGTGTGTGTGTGTGTGGGTGCGTATGCTTGTGTGTGTGTGCATTCGCACGAGTGTATATGGTGATAAATTAACCTTGCCGCTATTGCAGGCCATCGGTCGCCGTTGGAAACTGTCCAACGCTTTACGTCGGAACCGGGGTGGATATATATATATACGTCCGATTAAATGCGACTCGGATAAAAACGACACTCAGTTTGTTGTTGTTATACTGTTGTAGAAGTAGCAACGGATTGGTGGTGGGGTAGGTAAACGAGTATCTGTATGTGTGTGTGTACTGTTTTTATTTTATACCAACCGACCACCTTACTGATTTACGATATTGCCGATTGAAAAAAATGCAGAATTAAATGGACTTTTATTTTTCACAAACAGGCACCGATGAAAAAAAAAATATTGGTATAAAAAAATAAAATACTGTAAAATGTGAATACCAGTTTTTTTATGTATTCATCGATTCGTAGACGCGCGCGCGCGCACGTGTGATATGCATGGGTACGATGAAGTTGTCACCTAATATTTGTGGCTCTCATGAAAGCCACTGGGAATAATAATAATTATTGACATTCGGTATTTGTAATAAAGTGTTTTCAGTGTCCGCATGGGACGAATTTAAACCTCTACAAAAATAATCACAGTTTTTCAGTGCCCCGCCATGTTTAATACCTCCCCGACAAATACCACCAACTAATTTTAGTCAGTCAGTATTAAATCAAAAATAATACATTTTTACGCTTAAAGGATTTCATGACATATCATCAAAATATTTATACATTTATAAATGGCTGACTTAAATATTTACCGCTGTCTTAATTAATTTTATAATAATATCAATCATATAAAAATTAACATATTACATATAACTATTCATAATACTTCTTTTTTCATAACAATGCATAGAATAATATTATTACTATTGCTCTGTAGTCTGAATACTAGTAGGTACCTACTATTTTTATTTATTTATTTTCTATTATGCATTTAAATGTTCTATTTACGTATAAACTAAAGATTTGAATCCTAAAAAGTACTTTGTGACTTCCCGTCACCCATTTTACACATATTATATCTTATGAATTAAATCACGATAAAGTTCAAATACATAATTATGACGTACACTATATTATTCATCGCCCAAAATTTACCAATCGAATTAAAATCTAAGTGTAATTTAAACACGATGAATTAATGTTAATAATAATATTTATATTTATCTAATATCTAATGTTATAATTAAATGTATATATTGAATAAGAAATTTTTATATACAAGTACCTATTTAAAATCATATAAACACCGTATAAAAGTAGTATATTTTCAATTTTTTTAAAATTTTAAATTTTCCATTGGAAGACTATTAAAGGAAAACAAGCATGACATATATAAAATCCATTATCATTGTATAGAATGTTTCATTAAGAATGCCAAATTTAATCTTCTTAAAAATGTATTAAAAAAAATTATTTTGAACAAAAAAAATTCTTCAACATGTAGTATATATTCTGCGATTTAAGTGTAAAATATCACATCTGACATATGTCCACCTCGACTTTGCTGACAAGTTTCTGTTCATAACACGAAATTTGCTATCACTTGCTGTCACATCTCCGAGTTAAGTTCACCAATGATACGACGAATTTCTTCCTTAAGTTCTTTAATTTTAAAAATTTGTAAACCAGCAAAACTGTAGACTTTGGGAGACAGAAAACCCACAACAAATTGAACAACGTCAAATGCATCCTAAGCGAGTAAGTGTATAGTGTGGCTTTTGGAGTGGAAGTGTTATTGGCCCATATTTTTTTCAAGATGAATATGAAAACATAATGACGGTAACCAGAGAACGTTATCGAGCTATGATAACAGAATTCTTGTGACCAGCATTAAACGATTTTGACATAATCGATAAATAGTTCCTGCAGGACGGCGCCACTTCCCATACTGCTCGTGTGACAATCATGTTATTGTACGAAAAAATTGAGGGCAGACTTCTCTCACGATCTGGTGATCAAAACTGGCCTCTCAGATCATGTGATCTAATTCCAATGGATTTTTTCCTCTGGGGTTACGTCAAAGCCAATGTCTACGAAAACAAACCACGAACAATTGAAGAACTTAAGCAAGAATTCGTCGTGTCATTGGTGAACTAAACCCGGAGATGTGTCAGTAAGTGATAGCAAATTTTGTGTTACGAACAAAAGCTTGCCAGATGTGATATTTCACACTTAAATCGCAGAATATATACAATTTGTTGATGTATTTTTTTTTGTTCAAAATAATTTTTTTCGATAAATTTATAACAATATAAAGTCCGGCGCTCTTAATGAAATACGTTATAGAATGTTTAATATGCTGTAATATAATTAATCACATATGTATTTCTTTTATCATTATTTTGATGTATTTAATCTTTGTAAAATTAATTTATTATTGAATATATTAAAATATGTATGTATGTATGTATGTAACAATCTTCTGTATTTTTGTTTTTTATCATTTCATGTTTGATATTTTATAATTATTTTATGTAGGTTTTTTACTATTAATTTATTCCTATTTATATTAGTTATTTAATTAATATCAAAAATACATCATAATGTAATTTTCTTTACAAATTCCATTCAAACTCACAAAAAATATCATCTTTAAAATGTAAAGTTATTTTAATGGTTCTAATTTTTTCAATTCATATTTGAAGTATGTTATTTACCATTTAAGATCGAAAAATAAAAAGCAGCATTTTTTTCATGTTAAATTATTATTTTAATTCCACACTCTATTACTTCAATAAGACTAAAACATAACAGCTAAAACGAATCTACTATTCGGTTACTAAATTATATACATTATTAAACTATAAAATTTAAATAAAAAATTGATTTGATCAGATGTTTTAACTAATAAACTAGTTTACATAATTTATTATGAATTATATATTCTAATTCTTAAAAGGATATTAAGTATCACACAATATTTGTCGTGACGTATGTTTGTTTCTAAATATAAAATCATAAAAATTAAATAACACAAAACAATCTCTAATCTTTGTAGATCAAACGAAAAAGAAATACGAAAGACAGACACGACAGCCATATACCTAAAAGCACAACTTTTGTTAAAACACTGATATGACCGATCATGAGCACTGCGCTTATTAGGCATAGAATATCCAAGAACCCCATGGGTTCGAAACATAAAATTCTAGAATTTTCTCGGTACGCATTTTCTTTTATACAATATATTTTCTATACATTTTCAATACAAATGCATACAAATAATTAACATTATAATATGTAATAAAATTGAGAGGGTTGCTACAATATATAATATTATGTGTTATGTATTTATTATTTAGTTTGTATGACTTATTTAACAAAGAAGTCAGCGGAACAAAATTAAACAATATTTATTTTTTCAGATGCTATACTTTATGTTATTCATTTAAATTTTTACTTTAAGTTTAATATCTACTTTAAAATCTTGAAATTTGAATAACTATTTCTAACCAGTAACTTGTTTTAATATTTAAAGATGTATAATAAATACCTATTTGCATCCAAGTGCAATAACCAACAAATTCAATTATAAAATATTTTATGTAACTTAGATAAGATAACTGATCTCTAAAAAGTCAAAAACAAATATATGAGATAATTAATTTTACTCAGAATTATGCCATATTACTGATAGTACCAAAAATAATCCTTCGTATTCCTTTTCGTTGTAAAGGTCTTATATATGAGGGTCATACTCAGTATTAAATTTAAATTATTTTTAAATTGTTACGAGCTCTATAAAGCGTTACTGTGTTCCGTGTGTTAAAAGCATATTATGGATTTTTAGTAGAAGGTATGTTTCATGTGAAAGATAATACGAACTGTGTAAATTTTGGTGACATCGACAGGTGTATACGAGTTACGGAAAACTGGGGAGAGTATGTTTTATGAGCCCCAGGCGAGTAATTTCATAGTGATGCCCTTAGAAAAACGTGTTTTCCCCCAGAAACCGATAGCCACGTCTTATGAGGGATCCGTGGTCGTTCATTAATTTTTAATTAAGTATCGCAAGATTAAAGGAAAAAGTAGTTGTAGTTATAAGAGGGGAAATAGGAAAACCGAATTTCTACAGTTACTAATATTCTGATATAATGGTGTTAGGAGTTCAATTTCATCTAATATAATTTTACTCATCATGCACTATTGCTTAGCAGAATTTTTAATCACTCAGCAAAACAAATGTGAAATGAGTTATATAATATTACTCATATTTAACTTATGTATCAATATGTATGATTTTTATTCGATTATTATTTATTTTAGGGATGAAGACTGCAGAAGATGCTTGGTGATAACAGAAAAACATCAGAACGTAATACAGTACAAAGAAAGTGAGTTTTGCATAATACATTATTTATTTTTTAATTAATTTATCTCAAAATTGAGTTATCTTTTACTAAATTTAAGGTTTTTAAAAATAGTAGGGTAGAAGATCCTGAAAAACTCAATTTATTTCACTGGTAAACAATTAGTTTTTAGTTTAAATTTTTAATTAATATTTTCATCCTTCCTTAAATTGTCTTCTATAGTATACTATTTTTTTAAGTATACATGTTATATAATAAATTTAATTTTGTGATTGATTTTTCGTTATTAGAAGTTTAATAGATTTACTTCACAAATATTTTGAAATAAATCTCCAATTAAACATATGAGTATGTACAATTTAAGTAAAAAGATGGAAACATTTTCATAAATTTACTTTTGAGTAATTTCAAAAAAGTTCGATTTAAACACCATTTAGTTTAATTGTTTACATATGGTTTTTGAAATAATTTATTCATAAAAAATATTTGGTGTTTTAATTTGTGTTTAATCATAAATTTAATATTTCTTTTAATTTTAAAATGCTATGTGTTTTTAATCACTTTAATATTTTTGCATATTCAAGATATTTAAAAAATTCAATCAACTTCTATTAATTTTTCTAAAATATTCAACATAAAACTAATTTTTACTTCAGCTAAGCAAGTAAACCAAACTTTCAAAGAGAAAACTATAAAATTATAATAAATCTAAACATTCTAAATCTCAAACTTGACTATTTATGATCTAATACTAATTAATAATCTCTAAATTTGGGTTTTTGCATTTTGTATTGTTTCACAGATAAAGTTATAAATTATTGTTTTACAATTTATATTTTCAAAACATTTCACTAAGTAGTGTTAACATAATAATACTAAAGAAAAAATCATACAGTTAAATACCAGAAAAAATTTATTTTTATCAAAATAAAACGTGATGGTTTTTTTCTAACATCCTCAACCGGACATATAAAAATTCTTGTGAAACCAGAAAATCTCTTAAAACCTTAAATTCCCTGAAGTACGTCGTAAAAAAAAATCGATATCCTTTGTAAACCCTAAACAACGTATGATATTACTCGTATGGAATGAAAAATATTGACTAAAATTCCTATATATAAACAAATTTTGTTTTTGGTTCATGCATATTACATATCTCGTCGTGGCTTGTTTTTACTGCTTTATTTATTTTACTCGAATCATTATTCTTTATTTTTTTATTTTTTTTATACGGGAATTTATAATAATAATAGCCCGGTAGTTATGTGTTGAAGTTAAATAATTTTATTTGACACATAAAATGTATATGCGATGTACCTTAAAATCCGTACCATTCGTGTCACATTCTAGAATTAAATTGACGTATTTGAAATCTGAAGGCAAAATCCAATGGTGAGTTTACACACACATACACACATAAGTATACAGTCGGGTGCACCTTTCAACATTGTAGAAATTGCAGAGAGTTTGGCGGTAAAATCGGCTTAGGGCCCCTCAGGGCCTTACTTACACGTCTCTCCACATCTTGCTGCCAAGTATTTTCCCATCTTAATAGCTTCTTACACTAAGATCCTTGGTACTCCATTAACTAATAGCCTATCCCACTGGACCACTGTCGTTGTTGCCCATAGCAACATGACAGCTAAAACGAGTTAATTATGTATACCTGTCTAACAGATAAAAATATTAGTATAAATTTAATATTACATTTATCCATCAATGTATAGAAATAGTATAAAATGAATTAAATTTTGAAAATGTATACATAAATATGTTTTTTTGTAAGTAATACGTATACAATTTATACTGTAAATGAAAGTATAATATTGGAATATTGAACGACATTTTAATTTAAATCAAATATTGTTTCTAAATTCTTAACAATATATTAAAATATTTTTATATTACTTATAAGTATATAATTATCACAATATGTTCATTCCTAATCATATATAAATTATATTATGGTGTTAATATATGTATATATTAATTATATTGTGTTTATTTATCACATAATATTAAGCACTGAATTATTTATGGAAAATTGCTTTTATAATAATTTTTTATATTCTTATTATTCAATATTCCTACAACTTTTTAACTTAATTTTTAAGAATATTGATATCATTTTATTATGATATTTTCCAATAAAAATGTCCTTAGATATTAAACACTAATATCTCATAATAACATTTACCTCAAATACTTCCAGATTCACTGAATATAATTCTGACCTGTTTTTAAGACATAACTATTACACATCTTAAATATTTAAAACTATAAATAAAGTTTCCCCTGATAAAACTTTTAACATTTGTAAATCCAAAGTTAGCTACCTTAAAGTTTAGAAATTTGCAATATACTACATAGGTTTCTCTGAAGTTAATCACTATACAACCTGACAAAACTTCAGGTAAAAATTACTGTACTGTACATATTTTTACGTGTAAAATGAAACATCAAAAACGTTTAAATGAAATTATACTAAAATGTTTTACTAGAGAGAATCTGACTTTGAACAAAGTCTTAATAAAGTAAAAAAATTTAAATTCGACTACCCATTACAGTAGTTCCTATTACAATATAATGTTATTTGACATTGTTTTCAAATATAATGTATTCTTTTGTTGCCTTAATAAAAATTATTGTCCTGCTTAATATTAACCCTTTTTTCATTATGATTATGTATTTTTAATTTAATTTCTTAAGAATTTCAGTCACATGCCATTATGCCATTAATAATTTTTATACGAATCAATTTAATGATCTATATTTGCGATATTAATATTTAATAAATATAATTTATATGTATATGCATATGTGTGTGAATCACATATTAAAACAATGAATTTGAGACTTTTTATTTCTATCTTTATTTTTTGAGTACGACATGATCTATGAGTAAGCTATCCCAAATATAATGAGAAAAAGCTAAAAAAAAAAATACGACGCGTTATTGAAATTATCAATTCTTATCTGATGTCAGCTTTTACACTATATCCAAAAGGTATCCACTGAATAGACCGTGAAAAACAACGAAATTCTATATTCGTGACTGAATTAACTTTTAGATATTTTCTAATCGATTTTTAACTACATACAAAATATATCCATACTTAAATACGTGTGAAAAAACTCCTTAGACTCAAAGTGATTACGAAAATCATACATCTATATTCAATTTTATATGTGTACATTAATCCAGACACAGTGATCTCTCTTTCTGCATAATTAACTCGGTACAAATAAACTGCGTAGCCGCTTTTTATATATTTGTATTAATTAAAGCAGTCACTCTTCAAACTATTGAAGTATATTTTTATTAAATTCATTTTACTTTATTCATTTCATTTTATTTTATATTTAATATTAATAACATTTGGAATTGTTCTGGTTAATGTAAAAAAAAAAAATAGTTTTCACATTACCGCAAAAATCTAAATATAGAATTTGAATAAATATATGATGCTTTATGAACATTTTTTGCTTATTTTTTTTTTTCTTTTAGTTTCTTATAATAATTATTATTATTATAAATATCTTGTTCTACGATAAATAATTATATTATTTTTTATCAATGTATACAATTGCCTATGATTAAAATAACGAGTAAATATATTGAAGCCTCGGAAGTAAATTAAAAGCATCTATAACTCCTAATGTAACATATGAATTTTTAATTTTATTATTTTCAGTAATGAATTTCATAAGTTCTTTCCCCGTATTTTTACGTCTCGGGAGACGTTTTCATCTAAAAACTTCCTCTTTACCTTCCGGTTGTTAATGGAAAACCGGCCAAGCATAAGGAATAGTAATTACCGTATAATAGCTATAAAGGGGGAAAAAGTAGCGTCCACTTGTGAATTATTTATACATAGAAATCTTTTTTTTCGCTAACTTCTAAGGTTTTTTTGTTTTTATTACTCGATAATGTGCATGTCAACGTATATTTTTTAAATATAATATTTTTATTTTGTACTTTAATATTGGTAACGTTGGAAATTGTATAATTTCTAGCTATATTTTTCAGAAATCTATTAAGGAAAATCACATGTAACTATTACACGGTTCCTAGTACAATAGTCATCAGCTTATTCATAACATCATCATTGAATTCATACAGTGAAAGTTAATTAGCGAAAAGTGTGTTTTTTTAATCAAATGTACTTTTACAAACGTTTTAATGGATCTGATATAGTGATACTTTGAATTGGCTTTGCTGGTACACTATGAATGACCAATGAATAACGTAAATTCTTATTGTGTGACACATTTACGAGTACAACTAACTTAATGGTCATAAAATTCGTCCATCTCGAACCAATCTATTAATTAGTAATATCGTTGCGATCGTGTCATTTTACTAATAAAATAAACAATAACTAATTATAAATGAATTTAATAAGTATCGTGGCATATATTAATAAATGAGCAGCAAAACGATACACCCATTTATCATTTTTAACATGTCTAAATGATCTATAATGTGTCCAGATCTAATAATCTAATCTAACCCAGTCAACCTTATTTAAAAAATGTTAAGACAATAATTTAAAAACCTAAAAGAGTATTCATCTTTATTGTTAATAGATCATTGTTATTTGACTCCGGTTTTCTTCTGCCTACCATTTATTTTAATCCTCGGAATACTGCAGCTAAAACTAAATTGTACAACGACAATCCAATTGTATAAAGGTTTCCAAGGATGATTCGATAAATGGAATAATATTCGTTCTGTTTATTATTTTTAATTTTTAAATTTTTAAAGTACTTAAGTCCTGCGCTACAACAAAATTGTATTATTAGATTTTTTTTTTTTTTTGATATTTAATCAACTTAAATTTGATCATTTAAAATTTTACTCTACAGTTTGAAAAAAAAATCCAAAATAGTCATTTGTAAATAGTATTTTTAGAAAAAAGTATAGTTTTAAAATAACTTGTTAAAACTGAACCATTGATTAATTATAAATTATAATTACTATTTAAAATTTTTAAAAATATGAATTTAATAATTATAATGATTGTACAATTATTGTACGCTATTTAAAATATTCTGTGGATTTGAAATTTAATCCAAACATAAAAAAACATGCTATCTGTATCATTATTGAAGTAGATAAGAAGGCTATTTGATTAACATTTAATAAATATTTCATTTAATATTTATAATTGTAATACATTTTACAGTATACATTTTATATTGGTTTCCTTAAATAATCGTATAGTGGTTTTCAACCTATGTGAAATATTGTTTAGGGTCCTCAAAAATAATAAATAAATAGTTATTCAAAGAAAAATGTATTATTTTAAATATCAATCTGATTATTACGAATATACAATAAACTATCGAATAAAATAGTTCTTGGTATGACGATGGATTATTAACTATGAGCGATTGTGATTACCGATTTTAATTGAATTGTCATTTAATATCCGGTTGTATTTATACTCGTACTTTATACGTG
>NW_020273024.1:111010-183579 GCF_003268045.1 Sipha flava
TCCCAGAACCTCTCCAAAAAATAAAAAATTAACAAAAATTCTTACATATTTGCAGAATTGGGTATGTTAAACATTCACAGGCAAGTTGAAATTACTGTTGATGAAGTGATAGAGGAGTTAGCCAAAAAATCGAGACAACTGGAATTTATTTTATAACAATACTTTATAATATATAATGCTAAATACAATATATAGGTACATATATATAATATTACATAAGACTATACGATTATAACATTATACATTTAGTTCAACTTCCTCCAAAAACTGCATAAAGACGTAACTATTACAATATAATATATAGTTTATTGAAAATTGAAAATACGCCACTGTATGCAGGAGAGTATTGAGCCGGTGGGCTGCTCAAATTATGGGGTGGTCATGAATAAATGTTAGGCCCTTCAATCCAAAAATATGTATGTAATTATTTAAGAATGAATAAAAATGATTAAATTACACAATATCTTTTTTTGGGTGATTGTAAACTCCCCAGGATATAGGTTAAGATGGCTGCATCCGAATTGGTTCCCATACCTAAATATCGGCATCCGAATTGGTTCCCGAGATTTTATGTAGTATGCATCCGAATTGGTTCCCGAGATTTTATGTAGCATACATACGAAGGTTCCTGATATTTTATGCATTCTATTTTTGTAAAATACCTTCGATAATGGATTACGCCTATGGATTCTCCTGATAATTCAGTTTATCGAATAATTTCTCCAATCATAAATAAATGTATATAAATAAAATAAGAAACACATTATACGAAGGTAATGATGATTTGAGTGGTATGTTTAAATATCTAGTTGTTACTTGTTAGTCGTTTCCTGTACCTACGTTACGTTTTACATACTTTTTTAATATGAAATTCGTGTACAGTGAAAAAAATTAAAAACTGTGGTATTAGATGGTTTTAAATTTGGATATCAAAAACAGTTAGCAGATGACATTGAACGTTGGGTATGTGTAAAAAGAAAATGTAAGTCATATTTAAAAATTATATAATTCAATAAACATGCATAATCAAAACATTAAAAAAATATAATGTAACTTCTTTTCGTGTTATAATCAAGCATAACTACATTAAAATAAGCATAAACAAATTTTAAAAAAATGAAATTATCATAATACTAGAAAAAACAATTTATAACCATACCTACTAAAAGTAAATAGCCCTAAGTCTGTATGAAATGTGAAGAAAAATTGAAATTACTCAGTAAAAAAATGGGAACCAATTCGGATACGCCCTCCTTAAGAATTCGAGAACCAATTCAGATTTAGCGGTTAAGATGAAAAGATAACAACAGGTCTAGTGTAAAATCCGCCATTTTTTTTTTTTCTTACCTGTAATGGGTATATTAATTATCAATTATTATTATGAAAAATATGATTTTATATTATTAAATATAACGATTATTTATTATGATTTTTTTACTATGATTTAAATATTTTATGTGAACTATACGATATAATATGATATTTTAATTTTTGTTTAATAATAAATCATATTAATTTTATACTACTACTCGATTTTCTTCACTGGCGGAGTTTGTATGAACCCCCAATTTTACCTGTTTTATTTTTCTGGTGTAGTCTACAGTAAAAAAAGGTACCCCCCTTTTTTTTTTTAACATTAAAATTTTCATATTTGAGTTCAAAATTAAAAAAAGTCTTTCAATGCAATTATATTGTAACGCATGACTTAAGTATTGATTTGAAAAAAAAAATAAAAAAAAATAATAAATAGAACATAAGTTATTGCATTTGTCGAATCATCCTGAAACACCCTGTATATTTGAATTGAATCAATCGAAATCTTTCAAGGTGAATTTCTTCGGGTTTAATTATTTCAATTGATGAAAGTGGAATTTTTTTATATTTGTTAAGTTTCATGTAATAGTTCACTTTGCTCAATACTATCATAATATAAATTACTCTTAGTGATCAAATTATATACTTATGTCAACTCTCGAATAAGTAAAGTCTTTGTTTAATGACTTTTAAAATTATTAATTCATTGTGTCAGGATTACTTCATTTTTTTTAATAAAACTTAATTTGTATTTTTACTTAGTTGTTTCAAAATATGCATGCCTATAGTTGTTTTTCTTATATTTATATCTCTTTTGCTTGAATTAGATACGATGTGAACAATTACAAGTATAGTGAGCGTTTAATAGTTTGCCACATAATAAAAAGTTGCAATATAAAAACAGTAAAATTAATAATACTACATAACTATGCTTTAATTTTATTAGAAATATTATATTTATCACGTACAATTTATTATTAATATTATTCATTTTTTACAAGTTCAGACAAAATTACATTTTATGTAACACATATTGGTATAATATAGTTTTATGATATAAATAGAAATAGTAGTTATATTACCAATGAAAATAAATTGTCTTCGCGACACATAGATTTCTAATTAATTAATACATATTTATAACTTATAAAATATGAAGTTATTTTATATTGTTAAACTATACAATAATAAAATACGCATTAATAAGTAAAAAAAAAAAAAAATCACATAAAAGTCATTGGTACTCTTTTTAATGAAACTCGATATTATAATTAATTACATTTTATTAAAATAGTAAAATTTTGATTTTATACAATTCATATAAGCATTAGAAAACTTTTCAAATACAATATAATAGTTATGGGTCAACAGAACTTTCAGCGTTCTATTATACTTCAATTCTGATCGAAAAGTTATTCTATATAGATATACGAATAATGAATAAACGTGTATAGGATAATATGTATGTGTATTATTATTATACTTTAAAAAACGTTTGCCCCTTTGAATTTATTTTGCTAAATTTCTTAAACGGACTTCACATTAAATGTATAAATATAAGTTTAAAAATGCTTCAGAATTTTGACTTAAAGTGACTTTTAATTACGATGGCTTGGTCACCAACTGTCTCTGCCCTACGCTCTACTTTAATGATGTTTAATGTAATACGCATGATCTTCCTCTTCCGTTTTGTACTCGGGCAAAGTTATCTAAAGCGTATTTACTCTTTCCTCGCCCAATTTTTACGTCTGTTTGGTTATGCGAAGCAGTCGAAAACTTTCTTTCGCCTTCTCGTATCCCGCCCCCTAGGGTTTACGTTATCAATTCGTGTCATGTGTGCCAAATTTCATTTTAAGAAAAAAAACCTGTTTCTACTTCTTTTTCCATTCACAAACCCTCTCCATCCGCTGGGCCATGATGTAATCATTAGAATTATTTAGAAAATGGCTTTTGGAAAAGAGTTTTCGCGTGCACAAAGCGTATACTGTTTATCGCAGTGCACATTATATTATTTTTTTCCTGTTTATTGTGATCAGCATGGAAACCTTTACCTACTGTACTCGGCTGTATATGACTCTTCGGAGAAAATTGCCTAATCTGCACATTCTTAAATATGGTACAATGTGCAGATATGGTGTGCTTTTGAATTCGATTGCGAAAATTAACCTGTTCGTGACTATTCGTGTATTAGTTGCCCACAAGCGTCTAAAACGAAGGATGTGAACAAAAGAAACACATATCTACGTAAATAATTTAGTTTGCTTGCATGTGTGCTACGAGGAAATGAATATGAAACAGGCTGATCTCGGAATCGCGTTTCTCAAACACACATATACACACCCCACATAATGATATTGGTTTCGTGTCCCGAGACGTTTAACGGAAGTGCTTCGAATCGCCCGACCCACAATATTGCGTTACGGTCGATATTTGAGTCTCCTACGTATATAACTGTCCCCGTATTTTATCCCGCCCGATAAAACACAACCTTTTTTTTTTTTTTTGTAAATGGAAATCATTACTCAAGTGCCGGTACAAGAAGATAAATAACAATCATGTAAATTAGATACCGATTAATGATTAACGTGACGAGTGAGTATAGCGCACAACAAAAAACGAAATGTTATAAATACCTAGTTCGTATTGATTATTAATTTAATGAGTCGTATAGGATGTAGTGCTCGGTGACTATACCATTAGCATTGTTTTCAAATTTAAGTAATATAAAAATGTTTAATCTAACACCATTATTTATTTTCATTAATGCTTAATCTCTTAAAATAATATTATTTTATTAATTATAATATATTATTTTATTAACTGTAATTAATTAACAACAATATAAATTATTGAAAGTAAAATTATCATTTATGCCGTTGGAATAAGGATGCTTTTGTACAGTTTTGATTTTTTCATTCTTTAAAATTTATTTAATTTTTTTTAAATAGTATCAATAGTTACGCATCAAGATTTTTATAAATCTTATTAAAATTCTACATTTTAGTTGTATAACAAAATATCAAAAATAATTCATCAAATCATATCCTTAACCATACATTTTTTTCTCTTATCAATATTTAATATAAAAATGTGAGTTTATTGTTTGAAGCGAAATATTAAAGATGTATGGCTTTTCATTAAAAGTGATACTTTAAGTCAAATCTATTTATCTGTATTTAACAGTGTTTTAAAGAAACAATTTTGCTTATAAATATTTATTTTTATGTTATAGACGCAATATGTGAAAAACGCAGTCTTGACGACCTGTGTGGTGAAATAACTAGCGATGCTCCACTCTACTCAATGTTTAGAGTAGATGCCACTCCAATTCCATGTCCATTTGATGGACTACAAGCACCGTTCCATTTTTCCTATAGTCGAGGTGGTTATACTGAATGCAAGTGCGTACAATATTCATAAGATATATTATATTTAAATATTCATCGTCACGTAGATATATTTTTTTAATATTTATATTTTTTTGATAAAATTCACGTTTATATATAACGTTACGTTTAAACGATAGCATAAAAGTATTAAATATAATTATAACACTGTGCCATTGTTTAAAATACTAGTATTTATAGTATTTATAATCAATTACTGTATTATAAAATGTTTTATCGAGATAACAGAATATGAAATATTAAGTATAAGATATATTTTATCATATACAAGTATCTTTACAATTACCTCATAAATTCAATAATAAAAATATAATTAAATTATCACTTAAAAATACTTAGCAAATATTATTTTCTCTAAATAGTTAGAGAATTAGTTAGTTCTCTAATTAATTCTCTAATTCTCTTAATTAGTGTTTTTTTTTTTTTTTTTACTCATGACGTGTAAAAATATACTTACTTAATTTTTTTTAGAATTGGATTTTTCTTATATTATTATTATAATCAATAACAAAGAAGGTTAGGCCTTTCTGGCCGAAATATATGTTTCTTTATTTTCTATCTTCTAGTCATTTATCTTCTGTCAACTCTATTCTTCTATTTATCTAAATATTAATCATCTACAACGTATAATTATTGTGGTATTAGAACTTCAGTTCAACTATACTTTTTTTGTTAAAAAAGTTCTCCAGTAATTGACAATATTATCAATAAATGTATACGATATTAATACTAACAACCTGCGGTAGCATTTTGGTATTTTCAAACGATAAGAAACTATTATACCAACTTCCTGTTTTCTTTGTTTTAGATCACCTGTTTCAAAAGCTGATTCGTGTACATCAGACTCAAGGTTGATGCTCAAGTTTCAAGCTTGTCCGGACGTCCTTAACACGGAGAGCACAGGTAAATAACTGAAGACATTCCAAACCTTCATTGCCATTGTTGTAATTTTCCTCCCCCTCTCCTATCTCTTTTCCATGACCTTCACTCCCTTTACTCAAATCACCGTTAAAATCCGCGTATACATTATCCCTTGCATATATACAACGGCAGTTCAAATCGATGCTGACAGGCCACGTGACAGATTTATTGAAACAAACCGTCAGTTAAACCGCTTTTCGCCGCCTTGTCGGTCGGGTTTATAACATGTGTCAAACATAAAGACTCCGCAGACCGGGGCGGCGTTTTTTGATTGACGTCCGTGACAGTTAACAATGCTGAGGAAAAGCATTATGGCTTTCGTAACGATTAGATAAGGTCAGTTTTTTTTCACCCGAATGGTTATTGTTCAGCCGGGTAATAATAAATTAAAATTTTTAAATTGCGCTCTTATGAAAAAAATGAATAGATAGAATGTTACATTGTATCGACATTAATGTTGTCTGAACAACGCATAATATAAAATGTACCTAGATCGTATTGTAACATATTATACAGGGTACGTTCATGATTTGACAATTGTACATTGTTATATAATATTTACAATCACCAAAAGTTCGTGATGGAACTGAAATCACCTTATTCCTTGATATTTGGTCCATCGTCCTCCTAAATTAAATGTCACATATTTTATTAAATCTAAACATAGTGAATTGCATTTGAAATGTATTTATCTTGTTGCATATCATTAGTAAAAAAAATACATTCATTTAAATAGTTATTATTTATAAGTAAAATTAAGTTTTGCTCTTCATCCGTCATACAAATTAATTTGTTAGTACATTTTTTTCTTATTAATTTTTTCACTTACACTATTTATAAATTACTAATTAGTTGATTTTTATAAATTAAGTATTTTATCATTTGTTTGATATTATTGATATTAAGTTTAAATATTCAAAACTGGCTGCCGAATGCTATTTAAATGAATGCCAATAAAAAAAAAAAGGTTAGGTTATTAAACCCTGGTAAATATTCCACTTAATAAAATCTTAAAAATTCTTTATTGAATCTAAAATAACTCAAAAACAATATAACTATAAAAAGCCAAAAAAATTTATTATTAGTTATGATCACTATCATATACATATATTAAAATTACTAACATATTTATTGTTTGATATAATTACCTACTTATGTTGGCTATTAAAAGGGTTGATTCATAATTTCCATACATTTATAAATATCTAGAAAAAATATTAAAATGTTTGCACTTAACTACTCATAATCTCCATCTCCATTTTATAGTTTAAATTAATTTCCCCTGAAGAATAATATTTTGTTTATTCGGGTCGATTAAATAAAATGTATATCAATGTTGGACGAATAAATTATATTATTTTATTATAGAGTAATTAGTATTTATTAATTATTTTTGCTTAGTTATTATATTATGTTTACCAGAAATATAATACAAAAGATTGTGACTACCAAACGTATTACTTTAAAATCTTAACGTATTTCCATATATTATATTATAATATCATTCTTATACTATGTTGAGGTATATGTACATTTATGAGACCCAACTAGTTTGTTTTTGTATCCAACATTACCTTATTCATGTTACATATTTGGATAGTTACGTATTTTCGTAACTGTCAACAATCTCCAATAAGTTTCAATGAAATATTCTGGACGTGTTCAATCGAGCTAGATAGATTTCTGGCCAATGTGTCTGATAAAACGTGTAATATTTTTCAAGTTTTATTTGTTTTTTGGAATCCAGTCATATATATCACCAACCCTCCTTGTGTAATCCATCATCGTCGGTAATCCGTTTAAGGGAAAAACTTTTATTACTTAGCTCTTTTCCTCTACCACCCCTTGCCAAACATTTTTAAGCCCATCTCTCCTTCCTCTACGCTCTCGTTATTTCATATCTGAGTGTACGTGTGTTATTTGTTATTATTTTTACCGTCCTATATAATGACTTCCGTTGTGGAATTCCACATAAAACGAGGGATTTGTTGTTTTTATGTTCACTCTGTGATTATATATCGTTTCGTCTTGGTGGTACACACTAAATCCCTTATGTGCACACGACCGTTCTTGTTGATCGATCCTTTATTTGTGGTTTGTGTAACTGTTTATACAATCGAACCATTTTGCCGTCGCTCATGCATGCCTTTATAGAATTGGTTGTAAATGAATACAGATTTCTAATTGTTATACTTGTTGATTTTTAATAAATTAGGGGATATACTTTTGATTATTGTCAAAACTTTTAAAATATGTTAATTTTTGTATAATACTTCTCATTCTATGATATCATGTTTATCAAATCTATACATTCAACCAATTAATTAGTGTTTTTATCAATGTTTATTTTTTTTCTAATAATATAATAACTACGAGTATTAGTTGGTTGACATAAATTATGTGCTTTGAATTAGAGAATACGAATTCGATTTTATTACTATTAAAATGTATTATTATTTATTATATTTTCTTTATAAAAAAAAAAAATGTATATTTGTATATTTTATACGCTCTTACTAACTAATTAAATAATAGATTCCACTATTATGTTTTGTAGTAAAAATTAATTTATTATAAATTACCATATAATTCTTTATATTTGCATCGAAATGTCTTATTCAATATGTCCATCACATATAGTTTACGCCTAAGAGAGATGATAAAGAGTGAGGTAAGAAAATAGTCTACTAGCTCATTATTATTGTTACATGTTTATGTCACAAGAAGGTAATAAGGCAACCTGGGCATCAGTCATTGTCGGCAATAATACATGTCAAGCTCTCTACCACGTTGGCAAACCACATATATTATTCAAGAGATCCGCAAAAACGAGCTTTAACCGGAAGTTTAAAATGTTCTTCTATTTTCTTGTGCTTCTGTTTTTTTTATTTATTTTTTTTTTACTCTTCATGAGAAATTATACATCAGGATAGTGGTTACCTTTCAAATATCGTATACTCATATGAACTCCTAGAGTATCACTTGCATCTAAATAAAAAAATGTTGTGTAAGTATTGACTTTTATGAAGAAAAAAATTCATACACTTTCCCCAGATTAATTACGTGTTAATTTCAATAAAAAATTGTATTAAGTGCTTGAAAATACAACTATATAGTTCGACTAGGTTACGTTTTATTAATGACATTTAATGGAATTTTTTCTTTAAACCAATTTTTGTAATCTCGATCAAATATCCTTTCTTAAAGCGTTAAACCATAATAATTTATCTCTGATGTCTAAGTATAAAAATAAACGTTGAACATTTTTACTTTATTCATTTATTCTATTTATTATACATATATAATATTAAATGCATAGTTAAATTATATAAGGATTAAATTGATGCCATAGAATAAAACTGTTATTAAATTGAATTATAATATTTAAACCAACTAAATTCCAAAATAGTTTTTATAAACGTTACATATTTAATAATTGTTATGCAAAACAAGTTTTCTTCAATTTGCATCTCGATTAAAATACCAAAAATAAACTTCAAAGCATATGTTGAAATGTTTCATTTTTTATAGCAATTATTTTATAAACTACCATAAATGACTGATATGTATCTTCCAATTAATTTATTATATTTATTTTTTTTTTTTTTTACAATTCCAATTCGTTTGAATAAATAAGTTATTTTTTAATAATATATTTTCACTTATTTTTTAGTCAGATACCCAATTACTTAATTATTTAAAGACATTATTTCTATCTTTGAATTTTATTTTTTATTTCAAAAAATCGTCAAAGAAGATTTACTATAAAACGCTTTAGACTCCAAAATACAATTTTTACTTCTTTCTTTAATACCAAGATTATTTGGCTAATTGTTATAAATTATTTTGAAAAATTATTTTTTTTTTTTTGACTGTTTCGTCACGAAGTTTGATTTTTCTTTCAACTTTGAACTTTATCTTCTTAATATGTCTAACTATTAATTAATCGTTGATAAGTTTTACATTTTAGTTAGGAACATATTTGTCGCAGGAGGCATTTGAAGTTCAGTAATAATCCACTCAGTATTATTATTAGAAATATATCATTCTTCATGACAACAAACCATCTATTTTGTTCATAATTTATTTCCGATATCAGAAAAATGCATCAAGTTCACTAACAGTGGAAACAAAATAGTGTTCCCCAATTCGAGTGTGCTTGTAAATATTATATGGAAAAAGAAAATTGTACGCCTAATTAAACGTTAACGTGTATCTAGTTTGTATTAACGATGAAGGTTTGGAAGAGGGTGATCTGTCCAAACCACACGCGGAGAACCAGGATCTTGTCGACGAAAAGTAGATAGCCGAGAGCTTAGTAATCGCTACGGACCCGCCGGCTGATAACTGCCATTATTCGACCGCGAACAAAGGAGTCTTTTTGCAACACAGACGATTTCCTCACGTTTCCTCCACTACTGCACGCACACAACAACCACCCACCATCTCCACTTCCCCACAAGGCGTTATCCATCGATTGCGTCTGTAGTGGATTCCCCTCCTCTCGAGCCCGTAAGCGTTTATTTTGTTATTCCGTCAGAGTCAAAAACACGCAACGGTTTTTAATCCTCCTTAATAAACTTAATAACTATTTATGTTCTGCGCAACGAATTGGACGTCGATGTTTAATGAATTTTGACAGTGTAAATGCTCGACGGTAGTATTACTGTAACAGAATTTATCCGGATGAGATACAAGACAAATGCTATATCTTCAGTACCGATGTTCTAGAAAGACTGGTAATGTAAGAAGGGAAATTCGTTTGAAGTACGGAAGTACAACTGAAAGTTTCTTTGCGCTATGTTCAACAAGTGGTGATTCTTCAAGAAAATTGGCGATGTGAGGGTCTACGCTCTTTTTAAAAATAATTTTTTCCCCATCTCTTAATCCCATACAAACATATTATATCATTTAATAAATATACATGCAAATCGTCTTCCATTCTTATTACCTGATATAATACTACATTTATTTGTATAAAATATATTGTGTATTGATAATCGGTCAAATGAAAATTATTTAAGACATCATTCGTTGGATAAAACTACATAAAATATTTTTACAGATATCTGATAATCATCGCTTTGTTTTTAAAAAATATATTCACTGTTTTAGAAATGCATAATTGTATATATACATTGTATTGTATATTTATATTTGTATTATCTAATAATTCATGTACTCGTCTAATATAAAAAATTATATATTTAAATTATAATCCTCTACGTTTGCACTATAAGAACTGTCGAGTTAGGTACTTTAAATTAAAGTATAATTTTACTTCTTTACTATAATTAATAAGACAATCGTTTTAGCTGGAAGACAAAGTTTACACAGTTATATACAAGTATTTTACACTGAAAGGAAGTACTATACGCGTAAACCCAGAGGTAAAATTTTGGGTTTCTCACGGAAGTGTTCAATTTCTGTCACTGTGTAACTTCCTTCTATGTAACATAAAACATATTATATTTATTGATGTCTTCTTTCATTAATATAATAGAACTAAGACTATAATAATATTGTACAGTTATATTATGATGATTACACTATAAATAGTTTCATCTATAATATAATATCTATAACATAATTAATTAAATAGTTAAAACTTTTTTGAAAAAACACATTTTTCCTTTAAATACTTTACCTACATAATGATATTATCACAAGACTAACAAGATCTGTACGGCATTAAAAATTTGTGAGCCCCTAGGCAATTAAAATGTTGGGCCCTATAAAACTATTTTTTGCGTACATCTGTATGTAACATTAGGTACTATCCAACAATTAAAATAAACAGCCTTAATAATAACTGACTGTTATTAATAAATGAAATCGTGTTTATAACATTTTTTTATTCACGAGAAAAGTTAATTAATTATTATATTATTTTTATTTTTTTCAAAATTATTTTATTATTATTAATGCATATTAACACCTACTACTCAATATATATTATATTTCATAATGACCTTTGTCCCGTAAATTCGTAAATAAAATAAAATATAGTTTTCCGTTTTCACTGGGCCCATTAAATGAGTGAGGCTCTAAGGCGAGTGCCTACTCCACCTAATAGGTAATCCAGCACTAAACAGGATAATCACGTTTTTCATCATATATCGACCTAATAATACCTATTCAATTAATTTCCTTAATATAAAACTGACAAATAATAATAATAATAATAATAATAGTATTACTATTATAGTCAATTTCATACTGAAGCTTTCAAATATTGTTGTTACACTTAAATGTTAATTTATTTTTTATTTTTTTTACCTTGAAAATTCCAATTTTATTAATAATAACTAAATAATATGATATAATATTTATTCTAATTTATAAATAAAATAAAATAATTATGTTCAAACAATGAAATTCGCTTTGATTTTAATTGAACAATTATAGTGCATTTTTAAAGAAATAAGTAAAAAGTTTTGAAACCTTTTGATTGCTGATAGAAAAATAGAATAAATAACAACAGGGTTATGTACAAACGTTTGAAGGAACACTCATATGATACTTTAAGTAAAATTAACTGGACACAGAAACCTTTTATTTAATAATACAATTTCTTAGAAAATATAACACGGATAATGGGTTCAATCTAAGTAAGTTCAACAATCAAATGTTAAAAAAAAGGAGAAAGAAAGAATTAGATAAAGTTTATCTCGGGAAATGAAATATTGCAGTTTGTTGTGAAAGAAAAGTTGCCGTTACGGCATTTGCACGATTGCCGTCTGAAACTTTCATCATTAGATCTGAGACGAAAAGTGTGGTACGGTCGTGAAAATTTTACCAGACAAGTTGGACAAAATAGACGGGGAAGGTAGCGAATAAGATCAGACAATATAGGTGGGTGAACATTTGGTAATATGATAAACATTTTATCGCAGATGTTCGCCTTGCAGCGATGCCGTCAAGCTGCCACTTAACGAGACTTACTAACTTTACGAACTGCCAGCGTATATTTGGCAAATGACAAACGGACGGTTCGCACTTTATTCCGCGTTACCGGATGTTGAAATAATGAAGGGAAAGCTGACGTGCAACGGTTGTACGACAACAGTCCCTAATATTCTTGCAGTCCTGGCTGCCTCCCGTATCTTCGCATACGGTCACTTCCCGTTCATATCTTCTTGTGTGCCTGCCATTGCGGGTCTTTCTTTGAGAAAAAGACACGCGTGAAAACATATAGCATTTAATTAGGTTGAGCATATCGATTAGACGTCAGCAAAAATAAACTTATACTGTCGTATGTGAAGTAAACACAAGATTGTCGGTGCGATGTATAAAACGTATAGCAAAACCTCATAATAACTTACAATTGTTAGTTTTTCTTTCTACAAGTTCAATCTTTCAAAATTCAATATTCTACTCTTCAGCTCTCTCCATAATTGCAGTTTCTTATTAGTTTCAACGGATATTTACTGTATCTTATATTGATTAAAATCCAATGCAGACAATTACATTGAACTTCTTAAATCCAATAAAAATGAAGTAAACAATGTCATTATATCTTGTCAATTTAATAGTATAATTCAACAAACTGTCTTAAACTTTATTATAATATACACTGATGCATTAAAATCAAATTATAAGGTAGACCTAACAATAATCAAAAATTAAATTAAAATATAAAATTTGCTCCTTAAAATTACTAACATTTTTTTTTTTGTTAAAAACTATGCCATTTATGAAGAGGGAAAACTTGCAAATTCTTTCGATTTAAATGATATACTATTAATCAATAAATCATAAAGCACTTTATGTACACTCAAGAACCTTTCTACATAAAAATGAAATCGGCGAGCAAATTCAAGCTGTGCTGATCCAAACAGAGAAAACGTATGATTTATGTGTGTGTGCCATCCCATATTTGTATAGTAAGAAACAAAAAAACAGATAAATTTGCCGACTCACAGAGAAAACTATTCCAAATTCAACTATAAATAACATTTCTTTAAACTAAATCAAAATCTGGAAACCTAACATCAAATCATTGGAACTCAATACCTTCAACAAACTTAAAAACAATTATAAAATTGCATATACCTCCTAATCTAAACTGAAAACAAGACGTGACATATTCCCTAGAGCACAAACTGTATAACACATAATTTAATAATGAATAAAATATACTGCAACAAGGATCAACCTAAACATGGCCTCTAACATTAAACAAGTACTCAAAGGAGAACATATGATGAAAATTATAAACTTTCTAACTATAGTACGCAGGGCGAAGCACTATTTAATAATACTTCAATATCTATCATTTTTTAGGTGTTATTTTTTTTCGCTACATCACGTTTAACTTGCGCCTAAATCAATTTAATTGGGTTATACTGACAGTGATAAGATGGAAGTCTTACCATTTCATGGACCATTTTTAATACGATTTCGTCAAGTTTATATTTTTTCTCCTCCGGCATAATCAATCTAACTTTTTCTAATAATTCACTTAGTATTTCTACAGGAGAAAAATATACGAATTTTTTTCAAACCGTTTTTGATAATCTGCCCTCGTATGTTTGACTCTTCTATTAAGGTTGAATGATACGTAGTATTTTCCATCACTATCACACAAGGTTCTTCTATATTTTCTAACATATTCAACTAAATCATTTTTCGTTGCTCACTTTTCACCTTGTGTGCTATATTACTAATATCATAAATAAATTATGAATTTTAAATATGAAATATTATTTTATATCTAAATAATCATACTATGTAATACAATATAACCTATATGACAGACTAATAACCTCTGCTGTAAAAACCTAAATTTCTAAGAACAGAATAAAAATTTTCAATCACTAAATCAAATATATTTTACGATGCTGTTCAAAAGAACTATAATATCCAACAATCGTATACTTAAATGTTTTAAAACATTGCATTTTTTGTTAATACTTCTTTAATAATTATATATTTTTTTTTAGCTTTTATAGCCTATTAAGGGCCTTTGCTGCTCCTACTATTTCTTGCCACTTCTCTCTATTTTCACTTCCTGCTAGTTCTGTTTCTGGTGCAATCTTTGCTAGATTTGATTTTACAGTGTCCATCTATCTATGTCTAGGGTGGCCTCTAGGTCTTCTACCATTGATTCTACCCATCAGAACTTATTTACATATGCCATTTTCTCTCCATAAGTGCTTAGCCCATTCGAGTCTCTTGCTTCTGATGAATGTATTTATATTTGGTTTTTGAAATGGCTGGCATATTTCCTTATTTGTTCTTATTCGATATTCTTCATTTTCGTAGATAGGATCATAGACTCGGCGGAGTATTTCCTTTCGAAGATTAGGAGTTTCTCTTCGTTTCCTTTTGTCACCGACCACGTTTCGCAGCCATACGCAAGGACTGAGCGTAGGTAACTCAATTATAGATCGATCTTTGATCTTTTAGATAGGAGTTTAGATTTAAATAATTTTACAATCCTTTATTGGCTACTGAGATTAATTTTATTTTATTATGCGTATTGTTGTTCTTAATTATATTAGTACCTAAGTATTTGAAATCGTTTACCGTTTGGAAGGTGTACTCCCGACATTCAGATCAGCTACCATCTCATTTTCTCTGTTGACAACCATATAATTTGTTTTGTCTTGGTTAACTTTAAGGCCCATTGAATTGGCAGCTTTAAATAGATCGTCGGTTTTAGTGGTTACTTCGATGCGTGTATTACCCATTACCACGATGTCGTCCGCATAAGCATGTATTGAGTATTCCCCTAATATTTTCATGTCTTGATATGCTGGCATTGTCCTTACCACTTTTTCAAGGGTTAAATTAAAAAGTAATGGCGACAAAGCATCGCCTTGTCTCAGGCCCGAGTTCACATCAAAACTTTCAGATAATTGATTTCGGAATTTGACTTCACACGCGGTGTTGGAATTACATTCTTTTATTAATTGAATTAATTTTGTAGGTATTTCAAATTCTTCTAAATTTCTCCATAATTTGTTTCTATTGATACTATCGTAAGCTTGGCTAAAGTCAACAAAACATAAATGCATTTATTTTCCAAATTCATAATACTTTTCTAATGCTTGTCTAATCGTAAATATGTGGTCTGTGGTAGATTTCCCTTTCATAAATCCAGTTTGATATCATATTTTCCTATTATGTCTAGAGTATATTTTCAGTCTGTGTAATATTGGAGTAGATAAAATTTTATAACAAGTATTTAATAGCGCTATCCCTCTGTAGTTTTTTGTATCCATTGTATCCCCTTTCTTATAAATTGGGCAAATTATTACCGTTTTCCAATCATGAGGGATTTGTTTTTTTTTTTTTTTATAATTATATATGAATATAATATTCAATTTAATTTTAAAATATACTATACTAACCACCATTTTATGTACTAACTATTATTATTATTAACTTCATATAATATTAAAATATTTTTTGTTTCATGTATAAATGCGTTTATCGACCAAACAATGTTTATGAAAATAACAATTACATTTTATTTGGGTTTTCAATAACTTAAAAACAGCTTATTTAAACATTTATAATTTTATTTTATTTTTTTAGTAAATAATTTAACAATAATTTTAGATTTAGTTATTTAATTTAAGCACATTTGAAAAATCAATGAGATTGCTAGTATATTTTTTTTCATTACATAAATGTATTTTTATAGTATTACAAAATCTCAAAACGTACGAATTTCAAAACAAAATAAATTTTTACACCATATTTTAATCTAATAAAATAATTATTACCCACAGATGTCACTGAATAAATATTTATATATTATGTTCTAAAATAACAACTACAATGCAATTTACAATGCATCAAGTACTTTAAATATAACATTTTTGTCTTTGTACATATATAATTTTTAGTATTTTCAAAGTTGATCGCCACTAACTATAATTGTCAACAATTCGATATTTTGGAATTATTGCCTCTTAAGGCAGTTGCACACAAACCGATTTTATCCGTGCGGCAAAATATCGTACGATATTTTATCGTGAAGCGTTGCTTGCACACTTAACAATTTTTTACCGGTGGTTAAGGTCAGGTGATTCTCACTTTTACTAACTTCGCCACACTCGGTCACCAAAATGAATCCCAAATTCATAATAGTACAATGTTAATAGTAATCATATGGTATCGTACGAATGAAAATCGTGGTGTGTGTGTGCAAGCGTGCATCTAGTTACGTACATCAACAAATTTACGGTTGTGGCACGATACCGTTTGCCACATTGGCAGTAGACGGCAGAGATACGGCAATCGTGTCGTATGCAAGCTCCAATATTTTCTTTGTTTCACTAAAAATTATTATCGTACGATAATTTGCCGTACGGAAAAAATCGGTGTGTGTGCAACTGCACTTACTCTCATTTCCCTAGCGTTAGTATGAAAAATGTATTTGTACTACGTTGTGTTATGTATATGTGTATATATATATATTTATTTATGGTTGGTTTTCTGCAACAAAAATCCATAAGACGATTCCTCACGCGAATGCAGAGTTTTGTTGATTGTTTTTTTGTCTGAAAAAAGTGGGTTGGCGAGTTGAAAAAAGTAAAATATTATTTTCCTCCTCCATTGTTCGAGCTTTCAGAGCTTAATAGAATTTCGTTTCAGCTTTTTTGTTTTTGTTTTGTTTTTTTTAGCGTGAGAGCCACGCTACAGTTCCGTGTGGCTCCGCTTTTGTCAAATAAACAATAAAAAATGTTTACACATAAAAAATAAAAATAAAAGGTTCAATAAGCCTTGCATGTTTTTAATCTCATTTCTCCGACATTTTTCCGAGACAACGGTAAATAAATGTATAAAAATCATGATGGAATTCTTCAGCAGTATATAATATTATTGAAAAATAATAATTCCGTCTACTTGTCTTTGTACAGCCTTCCGGATACGCAATTCCAGTGCACTCGTGTAACGTCACACTACAAATCCTATGCACCCTTTACACAAATATATTTCGATTTATCGCAACCATAAAATTTAATACTATATATCTCGCCCGCATTCACAATTCTCTGTAAATTGTATTTCATACATTTGAATACAAATAAAATTATTTTCTGTGAACAATTATTTTATATTGTTCTCGTAACCTGTACTTGACAATTATAGTCCCAAACATTCAAATTTCTATCTAACTATACAATTAATAATTGTAATCTAATTATAATACGAATTATATATGAACAATTCGGTAAATCGTTAAAATATTATTTTTCGAAAAATTTAAGGTTTACTTAACTGATAGTAGGAATATGATAACAAAAGTTTCACTTTCCTGCCATTTCAAGAACTGCTTTATTATTAAAAAAAATTATACGTTGTTTTCGTTATTCCGTCATGATAAAAATGTCATTATTATTATTTATGTATAATGTACCTTTGTTAACAATAATTACACTAGCTAGTGTACATTCGTAAATCCCCATTAAATACCTATTTCTTTAGTTTTATAATTTTTATTTACATTTATATTTACTCCTTATTTATGAATTTTCTCTTTTTGTTTACTTTGCCTGATTATTTCAGAACAGTGTATTTGTGTGAGGAATTACTTATTTTATGAATTCCTAATATTATTAAAAGCTATATAATTATAAAAATATAATTCTTAACAAAACCGGTGCTTAGTTTGCTTTGTTTATGTACGATTTACGTATTAGAAGTTTTTCAATACATTAAATCTTATAAATTATATCTTAATATAATTATACGGTAAGAACGTAAATTAACATTTGATCTATAGTTCCATGTAGTATCATATTAGCAACACAGTAACTAGTATTTCTGGTTATATAATAATGTATCTTCAAATTAATATATTTTGTAAATTTAAAACTTAATATAGGTATCTAATGAAGTATGAAATAAGCAAAAGAAAGGATTTTTTTTTTTAATATTTAAACTCCGTTATAGTAAAATCCATCCGTACACTTAAATAATGTTTAAAAATTAATATTCGTAAATTAAATTTTACTTTTTTTATTTATTGTTCGCAAATAGGTTACTGTTATATAATTATGTACTTTTGTTAATATTTTCAGTTTTGTGCATCTCTTTTGGAATTTTATAAGTTTAGTAGTCTGGTAGTGAAGTTAATGAAAATTTATTATCCTAGATTTGTCTGGGTTTCATGCAAACCGGAAGAAGAAATGTTACGCTACGAATCGCGTTTTACGATAAAGTTACCGGAGCTGGAACAGTAGTGGCGGCAGTGATATTGGCTTGGATGGCTATTGTGTTGAGTTGTTGTCCGCAAGTCACATAAATTACACAGGGACAACACTATTAGCTCGAGTTAAAGGCGGCGAGCATCGTATAGGAATAGTTCAAAATCATATGATAGTAAAATAAAACAAGGACGCGCTTCATATTAGTGTGATGTTCTTATTGAAAACAGATATGCACGTCGCTCTCCTCCTCCCTCTCGTTTTTATCACGTAATTTGGGTATGCGCAATCTGAACAAGATGTATACCTAATAAAAAAAATAATAGTATAAGATCACCTATGCATTATGATCTATCGTGTTGTAATAGATTGATACGTTTGACTGGCTACTACAATACGTTGTTTTTTTTTTTTTTTTTTTTTTTTTTTTTTAGAACTGTAGTAAGAAACTATTCAGCTCGACCATTACAGTCATTAAATTAATGATAAAAAAATAACGATTGAATTTAGTGAAAATGATAGGTACAGCAATAGATACGAATAATAGTAGTTGTAGATGGTATGTAAAATAATCAAATAAATATTAGAATCATAATAATACAGAAAGTTAATATTAACAAGTTAGATAACAATGCGGTATTTACAGTAATTATTTAATAAAAAGTGTAGATAGGAGGTATAGATAAGATTATAATTATTGATTCAACGAAGACGTATTTAAGAAAGTATTGTATTTTTAGAAAATAATGTGTTTATGAGAATGGATAAAAACGAAATTAAAGGGGTGATAAGAAAATTTAATTGTATAACAAATTGTGATATAATTATTGAAATAGGTTTAGTATTTAATATATTCGAGTTGTCTACAGGAGCTGGACCATTATTGTTGTTTTTCATGATATCCGCGTAGGACTTATTTGCGTGGGAAGGGTGATGATTGACCGGTACATTGCCAGTCGGTATGACTGGATGAACTTTTTTTGAAGCATCGTTGATTGTTGATCTGGAATATTTCTTATCCCGAAACTTTTTTAACTTCTTTTAGGCTAGGCAGCCTAGATAATTTGCTGTATGCGATCCGTGATATAAAGCACATTTCGCGGGTAGCTCGCGGGATTTCTTACAATCCGCAGTGGAATGCGTTTGGCTACATTTGACACATCATGGTGTATGTCTGCATAACTTTTTTGTATGACCGTACGACTGACATCGTTTGCATTGAATAGGATTGCGGTATTTTCTGGGTTTTCGACGATGATTGTGGAGTTTAGTAACTTAGTTAACAGAAATATGTTATGGCTAAATTCAATGGGTTCAAGCTCTACAGAAAAAAGTGACGTCAGGATTTTTGTAGTCCGATTCTTTATGTTCCAAACATTTGTGACAGAGAAGCGTAGTTCCATTAGTGCCGTTTCGATATTATCGATGGGAATGATACAAGTGCCGAATAACCGCCTGGATTGGGCGATCGCAATTTGGAAAGAATGTATGAAAGGACAGATTTGTTATAACAAGGTAACTTACCGCATTCTTATGTTGGATAGTATTAATCGTATGAATCTTCACATATTCTTTTGACGATTTAAAGGTAAACCCATCGGGGCCCGAAATAGAAGTAAGCGCATCATTTAGTTTGGGTAGATTAGTTATATTTTTTTATAAAAATTGGTGGAGCCCTATTCATATTTGCGTTTTCAATTTCCGAGGTAAACGTGTCAACATCTTGAGCTGATGACGATTCAGTGACTGGATAGGGGCTGAAATCATCCGGTAAATGGTCTTGGGGGAGTAGGGCATACCAATTACATGTAATAAATACCTTACTTTTCAATACATATTGCTTGGAAGCTGACGACGAGGAAAGAAAGATTTCGTTTAGAAGTATCTGTATGAGGCATAGTCGAATTTAAATAATATAAAATATATTACGAAAATATTTATTATCACTCGTGGTGTGCATGACGACGAAAAGTTGCGATAACGCAGTTAATGTGTGCCATATGTGTGTACACAATGACGGTCGAAATGGAACTGAATACGTTATGTTAACTTACAAATACTTATTTGTGTATAATATATATATATATATATATATATATATCATAGGCGTATCCAGATCTTTCAATCAGGTCGTGCATAAGACAAATATACAAATGCGATACGGGTTACAAAAAGGAAAATAAAATACGAGCTCCAAAATTATAAAAATATCATTATTACTTTACATTTACAAATATAATAACATTTCTTTTTTGTTTCTACTGTAATTCTAAACGTCATTTTGTTGGAATCATAGCTTTAAACTAGCCTTGATATACAATTAAAGCCGAATTTTTCAGATCAGGTGCACGAGAGACACGACTCGTAAACACGCCTATGATACATATATATATATATATAAATGTATGTATGTATAAAAGTGCGGAAGAATGTCATTTCTGATCTGCTTGAAAATTATTCAGTTGAAAATTACACTTTATGCTTTCGACATGGCAACAATGCTGACATCTAGATTTATGTTACTAATTATAGGTTAGAGCCTAACATATTTTACGCACTTTATCGCCAAACAATAATATTGCAAACGTCCGCTACTCTTATGCCGTCTCATTTCTCGATGTGCCCGATGTACACTAAAAAATTCCACGCAATGATCAATCTACACTGAGTATACACACAACCGTAGTATCAAGAAATATACGAGCGCCCATCAGTCCACTTATTGACTTAAGACATTTATCTCGAAAGTCAAACGGATATTGTTTTCAATTTGGTCAGTTGAAAAGTTTATTTTTTTTCTATTTTTCTTTTCTATCATTCTTTTTTTTTTTTTTTTTTACTTACATTAATTTTTTGGAAATCTTCCGAATTTCCTTCTCAGATCTCTAACCATACAAATAACGTTGCTGTTGCATAAAATAAATAACAACGTCCTTCTCGCTATCGAAAAGATAGTTTTAAAACAAATACGTATTTCAGAACATATATCGAACGTTATTTCCGTTTCAGGCACATTCTATTATATTTGTATATTTCTTATACATATTTTGTTCAAATTTTTTATCAATAATTTTAAAAGGATTTACATATTACACAACGCGTGTATGATATTTTGGTTTTGTGTAAATATCATATCTTAAATTTTGAGTTATTATCTCTTAAAACGTAGTTGGCATTAAAAAACTATTGTAGCCAGAAAATTAACCCAAAATTTTGACTCTGACCAATGAACCTGTTTATACATTTTATATATATCTTTACTTGATACAACTATCCATGTTTACATAAGTAATAGATATTTATTTAATACAAATCTCTTTTGTTGATTATATTTAATTGTAAAACTTGCATCGCGCACATATATTCTTTCTTTTTGGTTAACCGTTAAAATGCAACTATAATGTTGAATTTATAGCAATGAATATTATATTATTATATAGAATATTATAAGAAATATTTTTTCCCGATAATTCGATAAGATACTCGGACATCGTATATCATCGATATTGCGAGAAATATTGTCAAGACAAATACATTTCAATCGTTGATATAATATTTTTGGTATTAATTGGAGTTCGTTCCTTGGAGTATGTTCCTTTACGTATATTTTATTTATTGTCTCAAATATTTTATACATCGATATGATTGGTTTAAATCTTTTTGTCTTTTAAATACGAATATTCTCATTGATGCTTAAAAATGGTTTATTTAAATCTCTTATTATGATCTACTATCCACCTCTACTCAAAATATGTTCACATCCTGTAAAATGCTGAAGTACTACACTCTACTTGAAATAAAATGAATTGAACACATGTGTTCAGGGTTTTATCTCATCCCAAGTAGTATGTCATTAACGATAATTGTTTGGAGCTACCTAACTAAAACCGTACTTAAAATTACAAATTGTTCTCGTAGCCTTTAACTGTTGCTGTTCAAATGCAGCAATTGCATTTCGAGTATAATTTACTCATATATTTATAAAAATCTAAAAAGTTTCGACTGGTGTTTTTCCATAATTACATTTTATGTTTTTTAACCACATTTGATTTATAATAAATATCGATGACATTTATGTTATTGTAAATAATTATATTACCCTGATAAAAATATCAATGACTCTGGATTGAAGTTTAAAAAGTTAAACTATTAAAAGTATGAAATCATCTATGTGTAATTGAGGGAATTGGAGTAAAATGTTCGTCGATAAGAAACTTAAAAGGTCACTTTGGCCCTTGTCCAAATTATCCTTTATATATTAATTACCATGTTTTCCTCCTTACGCATCACAACTTATTCAAAAGCCAAATTCTCAAATTCCTCTCTTATTTACTAATAATTTGCATAAAATTAAAATATATTTGAAAAATTCACGGACCATATGTGCAACTATTTATGGCGTATTTACCTAATTTTTTTAAATTATTTTATTTCATACTTATTACATTATATATGTAACAAATTCAACAAACGTAATAAATCAATTTTCAATAAATGGTTCTACATGTAAATAATAGATTAAAACAATAATAACATTTGTATAATAACTATACTAATAAAATTATAATTTATCGGTCTTGAGATCCGTACTATATAGAATACCCATTAGGCAGTGCAATAAAAATGTAATAAAACATTTATTAAATAACCAAATTAATCCATCATTGAAAATACATAGGCATCAATTAAATATAAGTATATTTTCTTTTTAATTATTAAAAAAAAAATGAAAAAATAAATAAAAATATTTATTTGAAGTCTAAATATATAAATATCATCTTTATTATTATCACGCTTCCTCTTTTCGTAAATATTTCATTGTTGTCACTACAAAGTACTATTTATATGAACAATTATTGATTTTTATATAAATGTATATCTTGTTAATTCGTATTTATATTTTATTTTTTAGTCGAAGAACTATTGTGTTTGGCCACGTGGAAGGACGGATCGACCAAATACATGATCGGTAAGCTGGAACACACACCTACGTCGTCTGACGAAGACAAGTATCGATGCTTTGTCGTGGGCAAATCGAACGGTGGTTCGTTTGAAATGGCCCAGTCCGGTGATGCGACGTGTAATGGTATGTCATCTCCCACTGACGGGTCCAGAACGATGAAGTTCAATAGAGGTAAGTCAGAAGAAACACTTCAATTTCTCTCAAAATCTAATTTATTTTATATGTTTGATAATTCGTAACATTTCGCATAAGTCCTCGCATAATTATTTCTGAATTTATTATCAAATGACCGACCTTTACATTAACCATCTTCTTTTATCGGATCAATCGGACAACGTTTAATATTTCACGCTGTCAGTATATTATAGAATTTGGTTTAAATATTTATGTTCATTGGTAAATAAAATCAAATAGCATGCTCATACATATTCAAATTTCATTTATTTGATAATTTATGTAGAGAAAAAAAAATGTTGATTATAGTATTAGTTTTGGGCGTCATGTCATTTCGACGCGCAAAATTTCTGATTTTAGGGCTGTAACATGATTGTACAATTTTTCCTCTTTCGACCCGACTAATTTCACCGCGATTGCGCCCAGATCCCTTTTCGCCTCCTAAAATCGCAGCACTATTGCGCACCAAATAATAATATGTGTATATGTACTATGTATAATAATTTATGTACAACATAAAATAATGTATACAATATACTTTCTACATATAATTTTCATATACATACACTTAAACTTATAATTTATTAATTCACAATATTCTTTCGCAATTATTACAGTCTTAAAACTATCAACAAATTATCATCGTTGGCTTGGTTAAAAATCGTTTTTTTCTAAATTACATGTATGCTAAATGTATATATTGACATGGTCAATAGTCAATATTTTTTTTATTAAAAATTTTTTTTTTTTTATATACTGATAGTCATTAATCGATATTATTATTATAACTATCATTATCTCAATTAACTTTTCATTTCGATTTTGAAAAAGTGCATTTTGTGAATTAATATTTTGAGTACATGTATATGTAAATTATAGAAAGTATGTAATGTATATTCGTACATTATTTTATGTTGTACATACATTATATACGTAATATGGCATATACACTTATAATTTGATGCGCAATCGTGTTGCAAATTTTTTTGCGCAATCGTTGTGTAATTAGTTGGATCAAAAAAGGAAAAATTGCACAATCGTGTTGCACCGAATTTTAGTTAAAAATGTATTCATTTTTTACTTTTCTCCCTTTTAGGATACAAATAATATTTCTTATAGCTTTACAATTAGACGGTATATATAGTGCCGTGTAATCGTGACATGAAAGTCTCATCGAATAGTATTTTATAATAGTCTTAAAACTTCACCAAACCCAAGTGTAATGTTATTTTAAGGTGTATACCTTAAGGGTGCGCCATACTTACTAATGTCTTGAAAAAAAACTTTGTGATTTATGACACCCTTGAAACCTAGTGTCGCACGACTATTAAAAAGTTTTCATAGAAGTAACTTTTAAACCATAACTAATGTCTGGCAAATTAATTCTTTCAAAGAACAATAATATTAAACTTTCAAATAAGGGTTATTGTGGCGGAAAAAATATATAATACTTAAAAAATTGTACTTCATAACCCTTTTATCTTGTGTTAAGCATATTTTAAAGCAGCAAAAGTTTTTGTTTTAATTGATTTCAAATTAATTAAAAGTCATTGAAAGAATTAACTCCAAACCATCACCACTTGTTGCCCTATCGCAAACCAATTTCCATTCGAATCAAATGTCCCGAACTCTAATTGCAAACAATGTTCAATTCACTAAGCGATTTTACTTTTTTTTTCTTTTCAAAATTACGAATTATTCATTATGATATAGTATATCGCGTATTCGTTTTTCTATACATATGAAACTCAATCTTTACGATCCACATTCATTTTTATTATCGTACACAATCCTACTCGGAAACAATTCGCATATCCAATTGTAACAAAACTAAAGTGCTTAAAATGGAAAAATGAATATCATAAATATATATTATATAATCTATAACGGTGTTCTGATAAATATTCTTAGATTTTTTACAGCAATGTTTACAAGGTAAGGCGGTAACATTCTTTTTTTCAATATATTTTCATGTTTGATGATAAAAATTTATATTTAATTTAAAAATGCTGGAAGTTAAAATATATATAATATATACAGTTGATAATATTTCGTATTTCCTAGAACTTCGTGATAACGAATCCAAGCTATATTTGTCTATACTTGAATCTTGTTTTATACGACAACAACAACAAATGTGTTGTGTATTTTTGGTTATCGCATTTTTCGCGCACAAACTTTTATATCACGGAAGTGAATACAAATTGCCAGGAGATTTCTGATATTTATTTCAAACACGTTTTCCTTGTAGAAATCTGTAAGCAGCATGGATTTTGGATTAGAAACTCGGTCGGTGCTTTTGTAGTTTTTATTATAAGTCACAGTCGCGTATGCATTCGAACCCAAAAATAACGTACATTACATATTGATTTTCCTCTCTCCTCCTCTTCTCATATTTTATACAAACCTTAACCAACTGTTTTTTGTTGGACTCAACGTACGTTCAGTATTTTTAATTGCTTTTGTGTATACTATAGTACCCATTGGTCTCTTAAATATATTTGTAATATTAGTTATTACTGTTTTTACGAAATTATGAAAAATATAATAATATTTATAATCGATCGCATTAAGTTGCATTATTGTTGGTGAAATAACCAAATAATTTTATTAAGACTTCCGGGTGATTTTAAGCTTCAAAAACATAATCAATCACAAATATCTGCTTTGCACTATTACCCCTTTTGGAGCCTATACCTCATCGGTTCTAAAAGAATCGATGAGGACGTTATCATACCGTATTCGAGCAATGATTTTTTTTTGAATCTTTTTTTCGGATATTCGTCAACTTTATCATCAGCTGAACGCGAATACACCCCATATAGATAGTTGCAGAATTATATGGTGATATTCTGACCACAGAGGAATGTTAACACGCTGCCAAAGGGTTATTAAAATTACACTACCGCCAACGGTCTCATGTATTATATGTACACGTATATTATATCCCATTGTGCTCTAAACTCGTATTTACACACGACCCGTTCAGTGGAGTATTATATTACGGAGCAGTTATACAAGCTGAAAATAATTGTCATACTCTCTTTGTCGATGCCATATTTTATTTATCTACGTCCAAATACAATATACTATATTTGACAAATTTTTATTTTAATTTTTTTTCATACCACTGTCAATCTCGTAAAAAAATTTTTTTTAGATAATTTGTTACTTTAAAACCATAAAATGTATATTAAAATATACTCTCGTCATCAAAATAGTTAATAAATTCGCTTTATTTGCTTCGAATTAATTAAAAAAAAAAAAAAATTCAAAAATCATGTATGACACCATATTATTATGAGTCTCTTAGTTCTCTGAATCAAGAACTCACATGCTTTTGCAAATTAATAATAATAATTAATGACAATATCATACCATTCTATCCATAATTTTTTGGTATCCTTTATATACTTTCTCATATAATTGTAGTATAATTTTTATTTTATTGAAAAAGAAAAAGAAAATAATTTTTTATCTATACACATGTGTATCATTTTAGCGTTCTATCCATTAATTTATTAATAAAATAAATAGGTTATGCGTCATGAATGTTTGATTAAATAAAAAGCTCTTTTACATTTCTTCAGTAAAAGTGTTTTGTAATTTGCACATAATCCATGAAAAACATCCCATTTGGAAATTGATAAAGGATCGAGTTGAATTAATCGTTTTCCGATACTCGAGGTGTATTCTCCTATCTAAGGCAAACTAAATTAATGTTATCCATATTATATGCTATTTCTTTCAATCTAAATATTATAACACACGTTTGACTTTCAGTAAGGTATATATTTTTATCATGAACAAATTTAAATGAGTCTACTTCAATAATTGATCTAGAATAAAATAATAACATTTTATTTGTTTTTTGTATGTTACGCAGTAGTAAACCGTAAAAAATACGTCCATAATTATTTAAAAATACACTTTGTTTTATGAAAAATAACACCCACATTAATAATATTGGTAGAACAAATTATTATTTGATAACATTTAAATGTAATTTACTAATGTATTATATTATAGAAAAACAATTGATTATTTTATTTTCAAATAAATTGAATTAAAAAATTAATAATCATTGTGTATTTATTATTATGGTATAATTCTTTATACTAATTTATTTTCAGATATGAATTTGTATTTTAAGTTATGCACATTATGATATATAAGTATATTTACTTCTATTTACACTTATTTCGTAATGAAAATTGATATTCAAATTTAAGTACCAAGGAAAATGCAAATAATTTTTTTTTTTACTAATGTAAATGAAGAATTAATTTTACATTAATTTAAACTCAAATCTCGTGTATTCGTTTGTCAAAGAGCTTAAGCAAAACCCATCTACTATGCAGTTAGTTAATGCACCCCAACTTTTTTAATATTGTTAATTGGAATTTTCTTTATCATTTACAACCAACAGTTTAACAGCGAACTATTGTTTTCTCTATTTATAATTAATTGTTATTTCAAGAAAACGCAAATTTAATAGAAAAAAAATCGAACAAGAAATTATTTATTATTTTTATTTTTGGTTCAATCATACATACAGACTAACCTACGTTTTAAACCAAACTAATCCTTATCCTAATTTATTTTTATATATTACCGTCACATAGTGTGAATGGTTATTTATAAAATAACAATTTTAAAATGATTAATATTCTCGCACATTTACGAGTTTACAATTTTATTATATTCGCATTTATTTTTTTTTTTTTTTTTACTGCGGAACTCGGTTAATTACAATCGGCCAATTAATATTGTGTCAAAAAAAAACTAATAAATAGTGCCAAACTGTAAAACCAACATAAAACCCCTTCGGGTTGATCCGCTATATGTCACCATTATTCTAGCAAATACACTGGGGAAAAAAATTCTAACGTGAAAACATTTTATTAAGTTTTTACGATTGCAATATTGCACGGGTTTTACGATATATGTTAAAACAAATTCTTTCAAAAATAAATCACCTTTTACCGAAAATTCAATTAATTTGACGTATATTGGCTTCATTTCATTTTCTCGACAGTAAACAGGGAAATTGCAACTGCCCCGATGTCGAATTTTCCAGCAGCTCGTAGTTTTTTAGCAGTCACTTGAGAGGACAAGAGAATTAGGGTCGCTGTTTAAATTTCAATAAACACGATTCTCGATTCATTTGTACGTTTTCCAAATGCGCTGAGAGTTCTTTGAAAAGAAAGCAGTTTTAGCACTTTTCGACTGGGGTAGCTCGTAGTAGGAATGCGTGTATTCCTCGTTTTCCACTTCAACACAAGTTATATAGCACAATACAAAAAAACTACGATATTTTTTTTATTTTTAATCTCCAAAACTTAACATATTCTCAAGGACCGTTTATGTAAAATATCTCAAATGTGCGTCATCATGGAATTATTTATTGACCCATCCAGGAAATGGTTGCTCATCCTGACAAAAACCATTTTAGTTTGCTAAACAGCAGATATACGATTTATAGAAAAAACCGTACATATATTATATTTTATTTATAAATGCTTTTTCAGAGACTTAATAGTTCGTTTATGTATAATTTTGACGTACTGGAATCGAACAATAATTAATTCTATGCTTTTAACCGGTATAATACCAATGTGTTTCAATTGTTATATTAACTATTTTTACTACAGTGTGTTTATATAAACCACGACCATATTACTAAACTACATACATTTTTACTATTCTTGTCTCAATAAATGAACATTTTGCTGTACATGGGTATTACCGCACTGATATTGATGCAGTTTATTATTATCTATGAAATACATCTCGACGGGAAACGGGCTCGTTATTCTTACCTCCCGGCCACGAAAACATAGAGAACAAGTTTCCGAGACTAATTACAGGTAATTAATAGTTAATTAAACCCTTTTTCGAGTGCAGTCTATTATACATTGGACGGATAACTTCGCGCTATATATGCTATGTGAAATTGTATGTGTGTGTGTATAAATCGCACGTGCGCGCCTTTGTGTATAATGTGGCAATCCAAAACAATTTACCGCCGTCGACTTGTAAACGACCGTGTTTGTCAGCATATGGCCCCTCGGATATCGATTTCTCGGGAAAGAATGATTGTTAGCTTTCGAGAGGGACGGTAGATGGATGGATGGACGGATGAACGCGTTAGAGAGAGGGAATGGTGAAACAGTGGTGGTGGGTAATATACGAGGTGGACGCGAGCCAAACTTCCTATGGGGGTACGGTGGTAGGGTATTGTCCCTAAGGCGGAAACGAATCGGTGTGACTAGAGCAAAGGGAGAGAACGTCCAAACGGACAGAAACGGAATCATATATAGTATATGTACGTAGTACGAGAGCTAAATATGGCGGAAGGAGGGCTGGTGGTTGCACGGGAGAAGGTATAGAAGATCCCATTATACAAAATTAAACATTCTCCACGGCCAAAGGGTCTTTATCGCTAACAGTACCCCGGGCGTGGAATACGTCAACCAACGCAATCAGAATGAACGAGATAAGTACATGCCAGTGGATTGTATCGTAATAAATGAAGCGCGAAATAATATAAACGCCTTGTTGGGCAATATATATATATATATATATAAGTGATTCTTTTTGGTGGCATGGATATAGGGTGTTAGCTGTGGTCGGTGATGGTATGACCTGTCGACTGGCGATAACGTTCTCTGTAGCCACGGCCCCTCCTCGATAGGTAGAATTATAAAATAAAATATAAATATATGAAAATACAGACATTGATGACGTCGGTTGGTAGAGCGATGATGTGACGGCCGCTGCGCTGCTTTTTTTATTGCTACCACTGTGACAATAATAAAGACATTGTGTTCCGGAAAATGATTATAATTACGTTTTTAATATACGCTAAACACGAGTTTTCGTTTTAATTCTCCGTTATTCTTATTTGTTCGGTGTAGCAGTAATCGGTATATCTAGTGTCGTTTTTCCTCTGCGAAACAGGCGGTGCAGACCGACTTTTGTGTACAGTTGTTTTGAAATCATAATTAATGGGTTAGACGCTAATACACGACGGTTGCCAGTATATTTGCTCTGTTTTCTGTATTAATTTTACAATTTCATCAATACAGTCAAACTCAGAATAACCATTTGTGTGATTGTTGTCGTTGGTAACGGTTAATTGCTATACCTTTACCTAACCCGGAATTTTTGGTGTTTATTTGAAAAATTTGTCCCGCCATGTTTTTCATTATATCACCATGAATGATTGCAATTTTACTATTCATGTATTGGATTTAACACTACTACATAATAATATTTCCAAAATAAACATATTGATTCCATCAGTCGTTGGAGTTCGTGCATATAGCTTATATATTCATGTATAGTGATACACTAGCTGACTAATACTGAATATTGTAATTTTAAAGTTAATTCATATAAAAAAAAAGTACGTATAAAAAAATGATCACATACCTGCAATAACCCATCTTCTCTATAATTAATATTAAATAGCTTATTACATAAAAAAACATTTATCGTTTCATTATTCACTAAATAATAATAATATACCTCACTGACATTATTGGAATAGTGATGATGTGTATAGAAAGGACATAAGAATTTTGAAAATTCCTTGTAATCATGATATTATTCATCAAGGTTTTGAAACAGTGATGGCGTTTAAAATATCGTGTAAAGTGAAAACGATAAAAAAGAATTTTTAATAAATAACTGTGCATTAATTACGTTTAAAACGGGACAGCAGTTTACTAATACAAAATTCTTGAACAATTTATTAATTCTCCGAATGGTAAGTATTAAAAATAATTTACGTTTTAAACAACCCCCAAATTCAAGAATGAATAATAAATTGTGTTTTGAACTACGCTTCGTCTGTTTTTCGTCAACTTTTGACCTGTAAGAGAAACGTATTATAACGAAAGTTGACCACTTTTTGTAACAATTGTAAATATATCTTCGTCTATGTACTCGGATACATACTTCAGATACTTTTAATTTAATTTTACTTCTTTCCGGACGTTTATTTATAATTATACCTTGGGAAGTTCTTTTTCCAATTTATACTATTTCTTAAAATCCATTGACGTTTTAACAACTTTCAATTGAACATCTATTTTCTACCTAGTCACCCCAAAAAAACTCGGTGGTGTGTCCGTGCGTGTTTCTTCCGGCCAAGTTAAGCTCATTGTCTGCTCAGTGACGACAGACTCGATGGCGTGGCGGTGTTGATAAGGATAATATGGGAAAGGGGTGACGATGGGGTGTGTATAGCGTAAAAGGGAAAACGAACCAACAGTTAAACCTGCCGCAAGTAGTAATTTGGCTGCTCAATCGGACGGAAAGTTAATTGTTTCCGAGCGACATGCTCCGCCCTCTCGACGACCGCCGAAACTTAACAGGCATCGTAAATCTTTTATTAGGTTTGGGTATTTGCGAGGAAAAAGTTTATAGGCGAACCGACAGCACACCGAACCGACATCGATGGCCCGTGTGTGATGACGGTGAGTGGAAGTAGTTGTGGTAGTGGTTATCGGGGTAGAATACGTTTCCCGAATCGGTGCAAAAGTTTTTCGAGCACACAATATAGTAATTTTTTCGATATATTTTTTTTCTTTTGTCAAGAGCGTGAAACTCAAAAGTCAACCCTCAATACACCATGTGACCCTTCGAGTGCAACTTGAGAGGAGAAAAGAAAACAGTTTGACTGTACCACCCCACCCCACTGTCTCCTTATGTTTATAATTTTACTAACGATACTACAGATACGTTTTTCTAAGGTTTTCCTTTAACACAATTTCAATAATTGAGTTTATTAAAAATCAATTTTCATTGGTTTCACCCGGGTAAAAATAATATAATGTACCTACATTAGAAGCTGTATTGTTATAATATCCTCGAATATACGTTGAATTCAATCAAAAATCAAAATATACAGTTTTTATATAGTTTGTGTAGGAAACCACTGTTTTCAAATAACTACATATAGTGTAATATGTGTACTATCATATACTCGAATCTTGAATCAAACTACTTGAAGTTTAAATGTTCGATTGTTTTGTATTTAATTTTTATATATATAATCAAATATTGATTATTATTTAAAAATGTAGATGAAATTCATTACAACCTACACCACAACCGCGGTCATTTACTATTACTATGTTCACGACTGTTTAACTGAGAAATTAGGTCCGGTAAATTTATGTTTACGTAATCAAACACAAATGTTCTCACGTCATCGAGGAAATATTTCGCCCGTACAATTTTCTTTTACTCAATCTAAGGATGTAATATACAACCATCCAACTCTAACAAAAGATCAATATTAATTAAATATTTTATACCTCTTCTATCTAAATAAATGCGTTTGTAATTAGTTCTTATTTGTTATTAATGTATAAATATTAAGTTTTAATACTTATCGTATACTACATTTTAATTAAACATTGATTATCGTACATGTCAACTTGAAGATCATTAACTTAATTACTATAGGCAATTATCCTTCAGATTAAAACATGAAAACCTTTAATTATTATTCCTATTACATATTAAATTATGCGAGATGATGGTTAGATTAACAGTTATTTTTAAAACACTTTGAAATAAGCGCAATGACAATACTATATGAAAAAAAGAAAAATGTTTCTCCTTCGTTATATTTACTGAATACGTTGTATTGTTCTGCTTTTCTGTAATTTTGAAAATGCCGAATTTTCCATTACAAACGTATTTGGTATTAGCGAACACGCACCAGCAGTTACAATACAACCATTATTTTGGGTGCACACCGCCATTAGCAGAAACCGTCCGGTAATCGAACCTAATGCTATTTCTGACCATAATAATAATTACCGTAGCTGCCGGATAATGATTATTGCCGGTTTGTGTGCGCAATGTGTTCGTTGGCCTACAAGGGAAAGAGTCTCATTAAAGATCACAAGCGTCTATCAACGTTGATGAGCTCAAAAATTATTTGTTAGTTTTACTTACCAAAGAGGTCACTTAAGGATTAGCGTTTGTACTTTAAAAGTTTTTAAATTCGAACAACGCAAATAAACAGTATGGAAAATACCTTAGAGACATAGCATTAAGATAGCATGTGTTGAATATGTGAAACTCAAATATAACTAATAACTAATAATAACTAACTATATAACTAACTTATATAATACAATTTTCATTCATCTATTAATTCAATTCAAATGTTCTGAGAAATATACATTTACTTTCTTTTTTTCGCCTTTCAAATAAGTGAATAATTACTGTAACTACCGGTAGGATTACTACACATTTTTACTTAATCTCCGAGAAGACAACCTATTTTCTAGCCGATCTTTCATGTCAATATTCGCATCTCGTAATTCATATAACATAGGTTTTTATTCTAAACTTATCAATTATTTAATGGACCAATTTTGTTCGCTCCAATAATCGATTTTTGTAACATAATTTAAGAAATATGATATTTCATGTATAAAATTATATAAACTTGCATACTACAATACGTCAATCTATCAGGTTTTTTAAAACAAAATGAAAGTTAATAATATATATTTATTGTTAAAAAAAAATGAAGTTTTATGACGGAGATTGATTTTTCTTATTAAATTTACCACCATCTTACGGATGTATCTACATTTATATATCCCTTACCACTGAGCTAAATGGGTTTATAATACTTTTGTATCTTATACGAACAGTTGGTATCTATATTAATCGATTCCCGTCAGGCTATGGTTTATTACTATTATTAGTATACCGTGCATAACTGACATGGAATTCATCGTACGGTTACGAAAAAAAATACTTTTGAAAATCAATTGAACTTGAAGAAAAATGACTTATTTCAAAAATAAAGCATCGTAACAGCCACCTGCATATAAATCCTTGTACGTACGTACGCATTCGTAAGATTGACTTGCATCAAGGATAATGTAAAGGAGAGGGGGCGATTTTGCAAACTCGACACGTAACTACTATATTGGCACTCCGAAAATGTTAAAAAGAAGTAACAGGAAAAAAAAATACGTCGACATAGACGGTGAATCATTTGTTTCGTTTATTACGTGGCGTGTATTGACGTGGTTCGACTTCTTTATCGCGTGCGTTCAAAACGTTTGTGTTGAAGGTGCAGTGTAAGTATATGTGGTTAATCGTGTTCGGAGTAGTTCTTCACAGAAAAAAAACATTACTACAATTTTTCTAGAGCCAACTAGGTGGAGGAATGACGCTGAGGAACGGTGGTCGCGTATAACACGCCGTAATAACGGGCATCTCTATTCCCCTTCTCACGATACCCAACCAACCGATAGACATTCAACGGCGGGCACGACAAATTGCCGAGCCTTTAAAACTTTTTAATAACCCTTTTTATTTTTATTTTTGCTTTGTTTTTGTAAAAACCCACAACGCGCCCCGTTCCCTTTTCCGTATCCGCCGAGACAAACAACAAATGGGCCGCAATTATTGCGGACGACGTGCACCCGGAAACGTTTCCGAACTAATGATCTTTTCATTCCTGCTCGTCCAAATACAGGACTACAAAGATGATGATGATGATGATGATAGTGTGTAGAAGAGAAAGAAAAATCCTCCATTTTCTAGCGATCCGTGCAACCCTTTCTCTTACAGTCGTCAATGGATAACGCTACTATGAGGAATGTTATTGTTTGCCAACCCTGTGCCAGACCATATCCTTTCTGGCCATATTGATGATATGTATTATTTATGCATGGAGATTGTGGAAAAATTTGTTTTTCTTTCGAAGGCTCTCTAACGCGTCAGCGAGCTGCGTGTAATCGAGCACTAATTTCCGATCAACAGAGCTGGCTCGGTTTTAGTTTTTTTCTTTCGTTATCAAAAAAAAAAAAAAAAACCACACCATTGTATTTGTTTTGCACTCCGCTGCCACTGTTCGTCATCAAAAATGGTGCATTTGGACTAAACAACCCCTCTACTAATAATAACATCGGATATCCATTGAAAAATTTATCATACAAACGTTGTAATATATTTACTCCAGTCGAACTTGATGTTGCTCTATGACATGTATGCGTGAGTGCATGCGTGCAAATTGTAATATCTTTTAATAAAAATCTATTGATTTTTTATGTTTTTGTTTCTTAAACGTTAAGTTTTTTTTCGTAAAAAAATATTCTAATTACATCAATAACGTTTTTCATTATATTAACCTTTACATAAATTGTTTGGTTCTACGAATAGGAAGATTATGATCAATACAGTTTAATTAAAGATAATTTTTTTCCAATTTAATTTTCAGAAGCTACAACTTTAAAATATATATATATTTTATATTTTGTTTCTTTTTAAACTGGTAAACCATTTCAACGTAACTAAAAATCGTAATTTATTTTATGTGCATCAATATTATTAATCGATTATAAGTGGTATACAATACACACTTCTAAATCATGGAAAAAGGAAGTTATAAATATATGTGTGCTGATTATAGTATACATTAATTTTGTTGTTATGGCTTCATTAGACTCATAACAGTAAACACATTTGCTGATTAAGTTTATTTTTACATTTATTTATATTCTTATCTTTGGTAAACATTTTTTTAATGATCTTGTACGTTAGGTTTACTTTTTTTTTTCTACACATATTATATGTTGATACTAGTTCTTGTACGACTACATAAATATATCAGCAATTAACAGTAGATAGAATAAAAACTATTACCACTTTCTTTATGAAAGTCCATGAATGCTTTTATCATTTCCTACAGATAATATTGTTTATATTTTGTATTAATATGTATATTTTATTTTTATTTAATGCGATGAAAACTAAATACACCGATTTAATTCGTTTTAAATAATTCTCATAAAATACCAACTTATCCATTTTGTACCCATAAGTAGATGAAAACTAAATTTAATGCTGTAAAGTAAAACACGTTACTTCGTTATAACACCAATAATGTATAGAATGTCTTCATTGAGACACTGTTATTGGTAATATATAATATTTGTATTTTTTGCTTTTTGAACTAGTTTAAAATCTTGTAAGGTTCTGTTTTGTTTCCCCTAGAATCTTTTCACAAACGATTTATTGGAATCGAGTTTCACTAATGATGTCGTTTTATTTTTCTATTTTCAGTGGAGAACCACCATCATCACGGCGTTGGTAACGGTTGTCGATATCCGTCATGGTTGACCGAACACCACACCTGGCACTCGTTGAACCACGGTCACGTTTACCATTTCTCGCCGAGGAACGGCACATTGCGGAAGAGCATCCCGGGGGCCGGACCCGATCACGATATCCGCGCTGCGTGTTACAGGGTACTCAATAACACCGACAACAAGGCAACAATTGTCACGCACTACACTATAGGGTGGTAAGTACACCATAGTAAGAGTGTTATGCAATACGTATTCGATTTTATACGTTTTTCTCCTTTTAATCATGTGTGACGACATATGTATAAATTTATTTATTTATTTATTTGTAAGTATCATCTTCTACAAAAAAATGTTCTACAACATATTTTCCTTTTGAGTTAAATTTTATACTATAAGAGTATTCGGAGTTGGTTTCATATTTTTTTCCCCCATTTTTCAACGGTTCAATACCCAAAATGGACATGTGTACTCGTATATTGTGCACGCATGTATTATAAGCGCGTGTGTGTACACATTCTTACGGGAAACACTCAACTATACATTCATCCATGTCAACGTGGATCGTATAAGTAATCAACCTCATCTTTATATTTCTTTCTCTTTTTCTTATACAATTATGATTGTAAAAAATAATAAGAATGAACAGAACTATGAGAAAGAAACGGGTATTCAAAACTCAAAAATTTAAATGAACGTTTTTATTCCTTTTTTATTATTATTATTTCTTTGGAAATCGACAGGAGTAAAATTCCACTCAAGAGAGATAGAGTATGATTAAAAGGAAACGACTGATGAGTGACGACGCAATAAAAAAGCAAGTGTAATATTGCGGTCCTGTAAAGTTTAAATTTCTCAAATGCAGGAATGTTCGTTATATTATAATGGCTCCCGTCAATAGAATTAACGATCATGAAATATATACACAGATATCTATAAACATCCTGATCCGACTGTGTGCCGCCAGACAGTTTTGATTTACAGTAGTGCATCACGTAATCTAGTTATAGACACTATGTTTAAGCGTCCAATTAATTATAAGCTCGTGCATAATCTTAATCGTAATTGTTTCTACACTATATACCTACAAATTACATTTATTTTAATATAGAATATAATTATTTTCATATATAAACTATCCATAGTTATATTTTATTCGATCTCGGTCTAAATTAAATTAAAATTGTTATTGAATAAAATTTAACGACTAATGACGTTACCATTTGATCAAGTAAAATAATAAAAGAAGGGATGTAGTTAAAATATAACTAATGATGGACTTTTCAAATTCTTTTTTCAAAAAAAAAAAAAATTTCGTAGAAATTATTTCAATTATATTTTGAAAATCAATTAATTTTTTTATCAGCTATACAATTGATTACAGTACCATATTAAAATGTTTGATGTTTATTTTGGTACTTTTTAAAACTAATTTCATATTTTTCAAACAGATAAAATAATATAAATAAATTCATCATCCTTAGTGATTCACTGAGTACGGTAAAAAATCTACAAAACCAATTATTATATTATTATTAGATATTGCATCTAAAATGCAGAACAATCTTAACAAAGCTTCTGATTTTAGTAAACATATTATTATCATGTGAAGGATACCTGAATACTCGTGAATAAAAGGCAATGAAATAGCTGACAAACAAGCTTCAATAGCTATTAACAACAATGAAACTTTAATTAAAAATTATCAACTTTTTTTATGTATCCATAATTATTACATTTTCACCACAGTACTTTTTGACACCTTATTAAGTTATTAAATTATTTATTAATACAGTGTATTTAATGTTAAATTATATTTTGCAGCCAAAGCGGATATGCATGCATGAGGTTTTATCGTCGTGACAACCAAGTTGTTGAGGTCCAAGAGAGTGGTACGTATGAAACTAAAATGTCATATAGAACTCACATTCTAACATAAATGCATGCTAAAAACTTTGCAGAAAACTTTTCAAAACAAGCGTGAAAGTAGTTTTAATGAGAACCGACAGGTGTCAGACCAATATTATGACAAAATAGGCTGACAAACTCACATTCGAAATTAAAATGTTTTACGTCAAATTTTGGCTGTAAACTTGACACAATAAAATCGTAATGCTAACTTAACACTAGCGAAACGAAAGTTTACCATTCTTTGAAATAAATAGTGTACATTTTGTGAACTTTTCACTTAGGCGTTGATATCGTAAGAGACGAAATACAAACTTATTTTCCCCTAAGAGAGATGACTCTCGTGAAAAATATGTTGTTTGAAGCTATACAATTCATAAATCTACAAGTTTAAAGTATTGACGACATATATGATTAGGCTTTAAGTTAATATAATTTTAGTATATATAATTATTATCACTTCCTTCTGAACAATCAACGTGTTTTGTGAATTAAACTTGAATTAAATTATATTATTAATTTATGTAGTATTGAATTTAAATTTTCTAACTTTTGACTTTGATAATAAATATCAAAACACTTTGAATTTCCTCTTAAGTAATTTACTAGAAATTCTGCCTTGGTGTATTTACTAAAAAATTTTTATATATTTTTTGAACAAATGTTAATCAATAAAATTGGCATTTGAAGAAAAAAAATTTTATTTTGTGCTTATTTCTGTTAATTATTTTATTTTTATTTAAAAATCTATGCAGTTAAAATTTTAATTAAATGTTATTCTAAAAAAATCAATTCACAAGTTATACGTAATGCACGATTAATCAAATAATAAAATACGCTTTATTGCGTTTGATGTCAACATTTTATCACGATAGTATAATATTAAAGTTTTTTGTTATTTTTAATATGTCGCAGAAAATGTATACTTTGTTGATATGTTGAGGGGGGGGATTGTATTTAATATGAGTCTTCAAATTTCTATTGTTACGCGTCATTTCTGTTAAGAGAGGACCAAACAGAATAATATTGCGCCACTGCCAAGTAACCGCCTCCGAAGCGGAAATAGTGAGATGGTTCATATATATTCATATGTAGAGTGTCTGACATAACGTTTTCTAAGCGATTTCACAGAGGGGGCATAAATATATTTCGATATGGTACTACGGAAAGGGCTGAATCGTGCATGTTTTCAAATTTGTATCCCTCACATTTGGGCGTTAACGACTGTACACACTTGGCCGTTAGTCGGACCATGACAACGGAGGGATTATTCCCCTATTTTTATTCTTCGTATATAATAATATATTATAATTTTCATTTGTTTATTTTTCTTATTTTTGCCAACTGACCTTTTGACTCTGTCTTTTTCCACTTGACGTTTCTAGTACAAATAATGTTGTGGTAGATTATATAATATTGCTCTTAGTCTTAGTCGTTACGCGAATTTAAATTGTATCTACTCGAACGCAGCTTTATCATGTCTTTCCGAACACCTCTCTGTAATAAAGCTCCTTTGTTTATAGAAGCATTTCCGCCAAACCAAAGTTACCGTGATAGTTCTATTATCTACCGTGGCCATTCGTCTTACGCCATCCGGAATAGATCTATCGTAATTTCCCCTGTGCGTAGGTTCTTTTTGTTGTGTACGCGTGGACGATATATATGATGTATCCGTAGCATTGAAGCTAAACGTCTATTATTATATTAATGTAACGTTAAAGCAGTTAATTTTACATTATTCGTTCAAGAATAAAAGCTTTTATTCGGTAAGGTGAAAAAACCTAAAAACAATATCAACTTATTATTGACCACTTGGGTGGTACGAGTAGTTGAAGATTTCTATCGTCCAAACTAAACGATTCGAGATTGGATATAACTATTATCAGAGTTACTACTGAACACGTGGTAAACCGTAGGTATTATCATTTCGAACAAACGTTATAATTTCATAATTATAATATTATATAAATTCTAAAGATGTTTGAACGATGAACAACACTAAGTGTTTATACCATAGCGATGATACGGTTAAAAAATGTTTAGTTTTGGCATCGAATGTAAACGATCGGATTGTCCATATATTGTACACGAATATCTGATGCATTTTGTTCTGAATATTTTTGCCGTGTATGCGAATCACGCTGCTATAAACGTAGTTACATTTTCAATGAGATATTTAATGTTTATCAATAACAATAGCGAGGTTATCAACGGCAGCAGTTGTCATGTATCATACAATTAACTTCAGTATAAGAAAATAGTTGAAATTTCTTAATTTATTTATATTAATACTCATTTTTATTTAATCTTATTAAATTACCAAAACTATATTGTTAATAGTTAAATATCTTGTTACTTAGCAGAATACTTTTGTAAACTAAAATTAAAAAAAGGTGGGATATCTAGGTCAAATAAAATGCAAGTAGAATTGGTGAATGATATTTATCTTTCAAACTTAAAACCCGTGCGTAAAAACAGCCATCAAAAAATGTATTTTAGGTTTCAGATATTGATTGGATCAATATATATTTCTATAAATAGTCAATGTAGTAAAAAAATCAAATTTTAAAACTAAATAGCTTGAACTTTTATTATTTTAACTTTCACCAAAAAAAGACATTAAAAATCGGGAAAAACAATCATTTCGAAAGCTTATAAATAGCATAAATTTCATTAAAATAATTCAAAAAATTGAAAAGTGTTAAACTTAATAACTTATATTGTTTAGTGGAAATTCGTTAAAATACTAGATTTTGTCAGAAATTCATTTCGTAACACTTTAAATTATTTTTACGAAGTTCAATTAATTTTTTTTTTTTTTTTTGACAACACATAAAATCGTATGAAAAATCTTGTATCCAATTTTCATGCACTAAGTATAAGAATAAACATTTTTAAGAATTTCTTAATCCAAAAATGTAAAGGATTTTCGTACTTTTTATCGCTTTGTCAACATTTAATAATCAAACGCTCTTAATTTTTAATTTTTTTTTCTTTAATTAAGCTTAAATTATTTTCTTTAACCAGTAATTGAAGAACTTTGTATTAAATTTTTAAGCATTTTTTTGAAACTAAAATTATTTTATCGACATTTAAAAAAAAAAAGCTAAGAAAACATGAAATTTTCAACTTTCTGTAAATAACTAAAAAAACTTTTAAAAATTATATATATATATATATATATATCTTTATAAAACAATAGTATAAGCATTCATTGAAAATGTCATGTCGCCATGATTATTATTTTTAAAGCAAACAATTTCTATTATAAATTAATCACATTTTTTTAAAATAATAAACAACTGAATTCTGAAGTATGGAAATATAATATAATTTCTATTCATAAAATTATTTAATCATAAAGAAAACATTGAAAACATTATTTATAAATATACAATGTATTTTTCATTTTTACAATTGGCCCCACATTCTAAATGTTTTTATTCATTTCTCTTTAAAATGTAATTAAATGTTTTATTACTTTTTGTGCTCTCTTATTATCAATTATCCTTTTAGACAGAATAATTTACGCAAAATCTCTCATATATGTTGTGTTCTCAATTTATACTCTACTGATAAAATAATGTTTTTTAATAGCGAGGGGTTACAGTTGAAAATAAATTGACTAATGTTTCTTCTTATTTACATTTTTTACCCATTATTCTAAATTCATTTCTAAGATAACACAATAAAAAATGATGAATAAATAGCAATGATATTATTTGCATATAGCAATAAAAACAATGTATAAATGTCTTTTTTATTGATCCTGTATTAGTCTTAACCATGTGACTATCATGAGGATCAAAGGTTTAAAAAATTATATCCGTAAGCGAAATTCTATTGAGATCTAATATGCTTTATTCTTTAGGGACAAATCCTTAAAAAATAATATAATATATCAACCTAATATATTTTTTTAAATAAAAATATAATCTTTAAGTATCATCTAAAAACAAAAGAACAACCAAATTACATTTATTATTTGTTTAATCTAAACAAACTAATAATTATATGAATGCAGTTCGAAAACATAATTATACCGAGGACCTCCTTCAATGAAATGGTTATCATTCTTCACCTGTATTCATTATAATATTAAAGTTTAAAATTATATTATATTTAAACAATAAAAAATTTAAAATGTTAAAAAATGATTTTAATGTGAATATAATTATAAATATAATAACAATCTACTTGACATCATATTCAATTAATGTGAAACTTATTGAATACTAAAATTACCATCCAATATTATATGTGTATATAAGTTTAAAGGCTCGACTGTTCTGTTTTAAACTACAATCATCAAAATTTATTCCGAACGCGACTTACAATAAAACAATCCGAACAAAGTCCTGTTATTTAAAACCATTCAGATTTTAATCGATCAGTAAACTTTGACGGTTGAAAAAAAAAATCGTTATTCTACTCTGCAATGCTAATTCGTTTTGCACAGAGTTTATAATTTTAATATCCATTTAATTCTCTTTTACTCGTATTTTTTTGTAATTCTTGCTGTACCTTAATGTAAATTTGTTTTATTTATTAGAATTTTTATTTATGTATATATGTATGTATATATATGTATAAATATATATTTTACTTTTTTTTTTTTTTTTACAGAAAATCCTATGGAAAACTCAGACGACGCTTGTCGGCCAGACAACTTCCACTCACAGCTGTTGACGTACAGCACGTTAGTGCGTAAGTACCAGTGTCTTATTTTTTTTCACTGCCCCTCTTTCTCGTTCCACGTTACTGCTTCTATCGTATTGCGTCCACATCTCCCAAGCATCATGTCGTCACATCGCGTTACCGTCAACGCTAGGATAAGGCACTAATGGTCGAGAAAGACTCAATGACGCGGCGGAAAATTGTCGTCCTACAATGAACCAGCTGCGGAACGTGGCACCTCCTCAAACGCATCACATTTTCCGGTTATTCGCGGTTACCACCCACTGGATCATTTATATTATTTATACTATGCATTTATTTTATATATATACGAGCGCGAGAATAACAAATAAAAAAAAAAAAAAACGACGAAGAGAAAACGAAGAAATCCCTGAACCATTAATCTTCATATTTACGCAAAAGTTTACACCGCAAGATTCCAATGCGTTCAATCATTTTATGATTGAAAAAGTTTCGTATTTTTATTTTTCAGCGGCTAATTTTTCACTTTTTCTCCTTTTTTTTATTACTTTTGTAGATGAAATTGCCCCCCGTCAAATACTGCAACCCAAACCTACCCAAGCCTGCTCCCATCGGTGTCTCACATTTTTCAATAAATTTAAAAATTTCCCTAAAAACATTTACCATACAACTATAGTAGCGTAATATATTATTTTTTTATTTCACAATTAAATTTATGAACAAATATATAATCACTTTTTTCTCCCTTCATATATTTTTCATCAACTCTTACGATTGGTTTACTTTATGAAAATATATGAATATATATATAATAAAGTAATTGAATCATCATTAAATTTTGCTATGAAAATCCGTTTCTATATGTCACTTTATATGATTGTGTATGTTTTCTACGCTACTTTTATGTGTATAAAACTATACTTATTATAACGTAATTAAAAATGTATACTTTTAATAAAACTAAATGATATGGTTGGTAGAGTGCATTTATAAGTGCTTACTTAATTGAAACATTTTTCATTATTTATTTATAACTATATAATTAAAACCTCAATGTCACTAAATTTATAGACAAATATAAGCCAACCAATAATAATTTTTTTCAATTTCAATTTAACGTATTCATTTTAATGATATTTAATCCTTTATGGTGTATGCAAAAATCGCATTAATTTTTTTTCAGTATGTGATTTTCTAAATTAATAATTATTTTAGTGGAAGGTAAAAATGAATACCTATTTATTGGTTTATTAGAAAATTAAAATTGTAAGAGAATTAAATGCATTAATTTGCTATTTCAATACCTTTTTATTCTTGCTAAAGTAAAAATTAATTTAGGTTGAAAATTTAGTGAAAAACATGTAATATGTACGGCAATGGACTTTAACCTTTTTGACTCGTGGTCCACTTTTCTACCATATATTTTTCGCGACCCATATCAATTTCATTACCCATGAAAAAAAAAATGAAGTTGCGTAATGTATGCCATTGTAGAAGTGGTTTTAAAACTGAATAGATAAAAGCAAATAAGTATCTAAGTATCTAGGTAATATTTAATTTATACTATAAATAATGATATAAAAAAAAATTAAAAATTAGTACGATATTTGATCCTGACCGTTTCCACACAATATACTCCATCTTGGCTCAATTTTACACTTTACATTTTATAGATAAATGACAGGTAAATAAGTTGTACGATTCAGTCGAGCTATCGCTATACCATTAAGAATGTCTTCATTTTATGTTCATTCTTATCTTTTACAAATATAATATAGTATGGTTTTGGGTTTACTCGAAAATTATTTTATCTAATGTCATATAACAGACATAATATAATATTATATAATTATAATATATATATGAATATGAATTTTTTAAATTTTAAAATGAAGATCTATCGCTATCCAATCTTAAAGCTTACACGACCGAAAATTGGGTCGCACCTCATCGATAAAAAACTACTGATATATGGCGTGGTATCCAATATATGTAAAGTCATCCACTTCTTTCTAGCTCCCCTAATACTGTCATTCGATTAATTTTAAATGTACTAAATATCAGAACATCAGACAAAATTAAATGTTAATGAACTTTTTTTGTATGATTAAATCTAATATGTTTATATATACCAATTAACGTACGACTAAGATGTCTCGAAGACTTTGAATAAGACTAAGATACATTTTAAGGTATATCAATTGTGTTATTTCTACTTATTGATGCCTAATCTTATTTATTTATACATTTTTAAAAGTTGATTTGAACATTTTCGAGCATCAGTTTTAACTGAGCTCACCTTTTTAAAATCCCTAAAAACGTGCTCAGAATTTTTCATAGTTAATAATACCATATGCTATAAAAAATACTGCTCCCATACTTTTCTAGATAAATACATGTACAATACATTTTAAATTATAATTATAATAGTATTTATTGTAATTAATGAAGGAAATTTAAAAAATTAATGATTTCATAACAATAACTTTTGTATTATTTTCGGAAAATACTTTCCCTGAACTGTTTTTTTTATAAACTTATTATATATTATATATTTTTCAATACAAAAATACAGATTGAAAATTGAACAAATTATCTAATATTTTTTTTATTTTTAGTTGTTTACTTAAAATTACATTATTTTCAAACTATGTAAATTTAAATTAAATAACTGATAGGCTGATATCCATTTTGATTGTAACTGACTAATAATTCCTGCTATAAATTTAGAATTTCCTTCTTTTTAGACACTATATTTTGTATTTGTATACTACTTACTATTGTGGTTAAAACATGTCATTTCTATTTTAAGATTATTTTGGTAATTCTGAAACAGCTGCTAGTAGATTTGGTATATTATGTAAATAGATTTATTATGTACCTACTTCTTCTTCTTGTTTATGGTTGTTAGATTTCGAACGTCGTGGCTTTCATACAGTATAATATTTCGATTGGATACATTTCTCCAGAACTCCCTATTTTCTGTGTTTTGGATGCTTTCTAACATTGACATTTGTGTTAAGGCTTTAATCTGATTTATGTAGTGAATGAGTGACCTACCTCTGTTCCTCTTTCCTTCAACTTTTAATTGAATAATATTCTTTTCAATACTATCTCTTATTATAACATGACCAAAGAATTTAAATATTTGGATAAACATATCCGTATCATTAGCGTATCTTCAATTGGAATTTTTTTTACCACTAATGGGGACCTCCTCCATTCCATTCTTGCGTAGCTTGTCTCATAATCCATTCTCCATATATGTTAAAGAGTAATAGTAGCAATATGCAGCTCTATCCTATGCCTTGTTCTATTTGAAAACTCTCGGAAATATCGGATTCCACTCGGATATACGCTTTATTATTGGCTTAAAACATTTTTATTATTGCTTTTAGATGTTCTGAAACTTCCATTCCTTTTAAAATGAGCTACAGAATATTCCATTTAACGGTGTCAAAAGCCTTAGTATATTCTAAGAAGCAGAAAATAGTATTCACAACATTTTTCTATTATATGTCGGCTGTTTAAGAGTTGGTCCTTTATTTCTCTTCCCGGCACAAATCCTTCTTGTTCTTGGGAGATTTGTGGAAGTGGATATGATTTTAGCCTTTCTTATATCACAGATCTTACTTGTGTGGAGAATTAGGGCCGTAGTACGATAGTTGTTGCATTTTTTCTTGTCGCTCTTCTTGTGGATTGGGATGTATATGGACTCATACCATTCCTTTGGCCAATCGCTTGTGGTCCATAACAAGCAGCAAATTTCATGGATTATATCAACTCCCTTTTCTGCAGTTGCTTTTATAATTTCACAATTTCGTCTAAATCAGCAGCTTTGTGGTTGCACATTCTTTTGGTATCAATTTCGATTTCACTTCGTAGTAAAGGCAGTTCAGATTGGTCCCATATTTCTTTTTTATGTATCGTATCCATATCAACTAAGGCCGTACGCTTCTTGCAATACTGTTGCTATCTTTTATCGGTAGGTATCTGGGCTTGAAACTTCAAGATAAGACTATCTTTTTTTTTAAAAAAAAATCTAGACTCTTGATTAGTATTATGTTGTTATATTTCTTTGCGTTTTGATTTTATAAATGGATATTTTTATTTTTGTAGACTTTGGTTTATTATTCGACAAATAGTCTATTTATTAATGGTATTTTCTCTATTACATTTTATTTTGGTTTATACCTATTTATTACTCATATATAATAAGAAATTTGTATTAAATCGATATAAGTAAAAACTAAAATCCTCAGGAATGAGAAATTATGCGCAATTATTAGTTAGTATTAAACATTGAAACCACTTAAATTACAATATTGTAAAGTAAATTATTTCAATTTCCCAATGTCCCTTCCGGCGAAAATGTTACTAATAAAAGTTTCTCGTAATCTGGAATTGACGGGTACCTGAAGTTTCGCCGAAACAAATTCATCCCGTGTGGCCTATAAAGCAATTAATAAAATCGTGTAATGGAAAACACATTAAATATTATTCTCAAAGTTATAACACAGAACAATGAGTTTATACCAATTTCTGAATGTTACATATTATATCATTTACCACAATTTTTAATATGGTCGTCTAAAATAGAAAAACTACTGTAGTATAAACACTAACGTTTAATTTAAAACCAATGCCAATACACCCCTAACACGTTGTAATTAGTTTTCTATATATTTTTGTTAAAGGTAATTTTAATTGTATTTTGTAGTGATATTTGTTTCGTACAATGTATTTTCATTTTATAATACTACTAATGCTGCTACAATTTTCGATTCTGCGTGATTATTTTAACAATGTTCCCACAACAATAGAGTGCACGTGTTACATAATTCCGCTTGAAACCACAGGGATTCGTAATATTAAATATCTCACCGAAAATATTGCATCCAAAACAATTTTGATGTTTTGGGTCTTATGGGCGTGTTAAATGACACAATTAATCATATTTTTTTGTAACTGTGCATTATTAAAAAGTTTTATTAAACAAAAGATCCAAAAAAATTGACTTCAATTTATTTTTTAATATGATTTCTTATTATTATTATTATTATTATTATTTAAATCTGGTATGTAGCTCATGATTATTTTAAAAGCGATGATCAATGAATCAAATAAACCTCCATTTAATACTAACATTATTAATTCTAAATAAAAAAATGATATAGTATCAATGATAATCTTTTAAATAAGAAATATAATAATAAATGAATTACAAAGTTCTTAAAATTAATTTATACCAAGTTACTCGTATATAAATTGAATTCCGTATCTGTTTTCCTATAATATATCTTTATTACGTTATTTTTATTAGATTATCATATGAGATGAAAATGACCGTAAATACTAACTAAATATTAATATATTGTTCAAACTAGAACTAAAAATTCTACACCAGTTAGTATCACGGGATGATGTCTACGAAATGGATGTTGGGAAATTCTATATGGCCATCGGAAGTAACGATGGTATTGTGCGAAATAAACTTTGAAATTTTCTCCGAGAAAACGATAACCCAATCCCCCGCCCTCCAAACATACATATAAAGTGTCTGTTATGGTTTTACGCATGGCGTATAAAGCATTTATTATACAGCTATATAGAGAAATTACGGTTTATTCATTCCCGATTTCTTCTAGTCCATTTGTTGTTCTACAATATCATTGTATGTACAGCCAAAAATGTAGTAATAATAATAATATAAGAATGATATTAACCTAAAGGCGTGTTGTATACAAAACATGGCGACCTAGATGATTCCTCCCCAATCCGCTATGATTCAAACCAGCGGTCATCAAAACCGCATACTTACCGTTCACAACCGCACATTTTACATAGTTCAATACCGCATACATTTGATTAACAATTCTTTCTCCCTGCATACTTTACATGTACGATTCACGTTGCCGTTTCGTATGATTCCCACTCATAATCTAAATTTCTAATTAAATTTAATTTTTTTTATCCTATGACCAATTTGGGGTGGTGTTGCATAGCAAATTGGGGGATATTTTCGTTTTTAACTGTCCAAGCAAGCGCAGCGAGCGAGTGACCCCGCCCGGTCTCGAGATGCACTCATGTTATTTTAAATAAATGTATACGATATTGATATATATATCAAAGTGTACGGTTATGAACAACGCCTGATTCAAACATGATATACTTATACACATATTATTATTACATAAACGTATCAGCATATTATAAATAATTTATAAGAGTGACGGGAATGGGAGAACGATGGTTGCGGCTATTATCATAGGTCGTCGAAACAGCACAAACAATAAAAACCGTGGTGGTGGTCTCATTAAAACTTTTCAATAATAATATTATTATCTATCTCCACTTAGTGTGTCGGCCACAAACAGTCCAATGGATTATATCGTTGGCGTGCGCAATAATGCACGCAGTCTGTTCCAAAGTTTCCGCCATTCCGGGACATTACGCTTGGTCGCAAAAGTTTCTACTCGTCCTCTATTCCTGTGTATATATATTTAGGTACCGTGTTTATTGTCTGAACTATCTATATCTCTTTCACACATACACACACAAACACACACACACACACACACACACAGTTGACGTAGTGCAGTATAAGAAAACTCTGTACCGCGTATAATACGATAAAACCGTATCGCCGCCGTCACGTTCCGACCCCATAAAATCATCATTCGCGCGCGACTTAACGAGACCCCTTTTATAAGACGCTGAACTCCGATGGGGGAAAACGATAAAGAAAAATCAAAGAGAATAACCTTATATAATCGTGGATCGTTTTTTTTTTTTTTTTTTTACTGCAGCTCCTTCGCCAAAAGGTCGTGATTGTCCGTTCGCGGGCCGATACGAGATCAGCGGCGGCCTGAACGCCGAAGACGTGGGCAAAGCGCTAGCCGCCAGTCGTCCCGGCAGCGAGAACAATCCGGACAAACCGACGCCATGCAACCCGCCCGGCAAACAGTACCTGACGGTCGGATGTAATTCGCCCGACACCATGGAGTTCCAGTCCGAGTGCGGCACCAAGACAGTCGCCGGTAAGCCAAATCGACCCTGTATATACTTTATGCGCACCACGTTTCTCTCGCACACGCCAGCCCCTTCTACTCACCACCGTCTGACGAAACGCCGCGTTCAATTTTTACGCGTCGTAGGATCTAATTCACCAATTATATCAGTTTGTGCGTGTACACGCGGTCTGGATAACTATATGTAATAACATTTGAAAATGAAGCAGGAAAATATCGGAAAGCTTGCGTAAATAATATTTGAAACTATGTGTAAAACGTAATTAATAATAACAGTAAATAAAATCCCGTAGACTCGCCGTTTAGGTCAGGTTATGTTTTATGTATAGGTCGACGTTTAAAAAAAAACACATTCTTCGTAACTATACCCACCACTGTGCCTGCTGGTTTTTTACCCACACGTTCGACTTGAATCCGATTGTTCGCACTTAGCACCGTAGTGTTATGCGAAACGATGTTTGTATACGTTTAAACTTACGCTACATATTTAATTATTTTTATAATTTTTCTTCGCAGCGTACACTTGTTACGGACACTGGAAGAACGAAGTCACCGACGTGAACTACGTGATATCCACGCCGCAGGGACGGTCAGCGCCCAATTCCAGACGATATTGTTTCATCATGTCGCAGGTGAACGGAATGGCCCAGCAAACGCTACACATCGCCTCGGTCATGGAGTCGTGCCATCCGCACCCGTTGGGCCGGTTGCACTGGGCCTTCAACATAACGCACCAAGGTAAAATATTGCCTAAAATATTATTATTATCATAACGTTTATTCTCCCTCTTAGCAAGCTAAATATGCTAATCTTTTAGATCCGTGAAACTTTCGTACACCTTTTTTGGCGGAAGGGTACGCGGCATTATACTATATTATTGTACGCATAGTCCTCCGTGGAGTATAAGTGGCGAGTTTATTTTCGCAACCGACACATATGTGTTGTTATAACGTGAGCTGCGGAGTTAGTGTAAGAGAAAGTACGGGTAGACACGCGTGTGTTTACCAAGACCGATTTGATGTGTTGATTGTGACGGCGTGGGCAATACGCATTCGATGTTAATGACAGAACAAATAAAATGAAAAACGACCTAGGTCACAAGAATGGTAATGATATTGTCGAACGCGAACGCCATGTGAATAAATTATCGTATCGGAAATGTACACAAAACGTTGCGTGGGTGGTGGTGGTTAGAGGGAGTTGAAATTGTAAGGGAAAATTAAATAAAACCGCGCTCGCCGACGCGTGTTGGATTCAGAGGAATAAACAATCCGCAATGCTCGCTGCAGCAAACATTGAAGGACGGGCGATGACGTTTGTCGGATATGTTCGTGATTTAAGTGAACACGATATTCGTGTGTGTATGTATGTACGTCCATTTGAACAGAACTTCCGATCGACCGGAATTGTTTTTAATTGATATTCGTTGCTACATTCAATGTAGTATTGCCGCGTCCTGTGATAAAAATTTGTTTTCCCGTTCATTTCAGGTCTGTGCAGTTCGGAATCGAGCAGCGTGACCTTAACCAGCATACCACTCCTAGTCCTGTTGGCCGCCTTACTGGTCGCCGTAGTCAATCGTCGGTGATCGTCGTCGTTCACAGTCACGTCGACCGACCGTTTGGAGGAGGCTCACGCCAAAATATGACGATGACAACGACCACGTTGCCGAAGAAAAAATAATTTACCGAGCGGTCCCTCTCCCCCCCCCCCAAATTGTATACCCCAGTGTATAATTATTATCATTATACAGGTGTTAGGGATCGCTTTTGTTTATTTATTTATTATTATTATTATTATTATTATTATTATTATTGAAACCGACTATATTGTGATCTTATAATTAATTTTATTATTTCGTCGTTACCTCGAAAAAGGCCATCTTTTATTCCCGCCATGACTTCTTTATGTTTATTTTTTCTTTAAATTTCGCTATCTATCTCTATCTCTATTATGTTACGTTATAGCTATTATTATAATACTTGTACATTTGTTTTTAATTGATGGTGCAGAGACTCGTTCGCGTTAGTTTCTATATTTATAATTATGCGTACCGTACGTGAATACGCGTACATCTATTAGGAATAATTATATTGTATATCCGCGGCGGTTGTATTGATAATTTATTTTTATTTTTCCAACTGTAAATATCGTAAATTGTAAATTTTTTTTTATTATTATTATTATTATTATTATTATTGTCTAAAATCCATGTCCGTGTCGTTTACTCAATTCTACCAACACTCACATATACCACACACGCCTGCTTACTAAATTATCTTTTTGATATTTACTGTACTACTGTACTACATACTACTACGATCATAATTTTAGTGCAGATCGTGTACAAAATGTTCTCTATGAATTCGTGCAGGTCTATGGGTTTTTATTTTATTCCTTTTTTTTTCCTAGACATAATTGTAACTTTTTACGTGAAATATTATTGTATACGTATACGCGCATTGTACGTGTGTAATAATAATACGAAAAGAGTATGCTTTATATAATATCGTATTATGTATAGTATGTGTATGAATTGTACGTGCTCCATGTGATAAAAAGTGATCGGGACTCAATAACATTGGCCCAGTTCACTTTTCTACGTCACCCGCAGCTTATAAGTTTTTATTTTTATTTTACCGAGCGAGTCGCACGCTGTGAGCTTTGATCGTCTGAAACGATATTGGACCGGTACAGTGATTATAACTTTTAATAATATCGTTTGTTATTTATTTATTATTTTTTTATATATATATATATATATATAAATATAAATATGTATGTTTATCTATATATTTGGAAACATTCGACTCGCTCTGTACGATAATTATTTTTGAATGTTCGTTATTGCCTATATTGAAAGAAAAATAAATGTTATTATATATAAATAATAAAAAAATAAAAAGTACACAACTATCTTATAACGTGTATAGCTTTATTTTTTATTAAATAAATAATTGTTCATTTTATTAATTTTAAATATTATAATGTTAGTAAATATACTATTATTATTATTTTTTTTTCGGTATAACAAATTGATGTATAAAAAAAATCTAAAGGGCCAAATAAAAGTGGTTACAAATTATTCAAATAGCCTGTATCATTATTGAATACGAAAAATACCTTTTCCCTTTATTTACTATTAGTTTACGTATATACCTATTTTATTACGAACATCGTACGGTGTTCACAAGCAAAAAAAAAAAAAAAAATACGAGAATAATCAGCAGTCGATGAAATTTCGTTAATATTTTGTCCTGCGCAGCTTTTTTGACCGAACCCGATACCTACCTACTTGCCAACCACCTAACACTGATTTCCACTTGCAGACATGACCATCTACATCATCTCATTCCGGCATAATAGCAAAGCTAACTGTCCCTTCGTCTCCGGGGGGCGGATAAGCCCCGTTTGTTGGAATATCTGCCGAACCTCAGCGTACACGACTATAATATCGTACCGCCAGCGTTATTGCAATCCCCTCGGGCTGGAAACGTACGACAACAACAACGGGTTAATAGGGGGATGGAAAAAAAACGACCGGTGTCTATGTGTGTATGTGTGTGTGTGTGCCGGATTTACACGAATTTTTTAAATTAAAAGTTTTTTCTCTCTCGCCCGAGCGCACGCGCGCACACGCACTGGACTGCAGGATCATGGAAAAGAACATGACAGTTCAATTTAACTGCATCCAATTCAATCTGTTCGCTACGAATTTCATGTATATATATATGAACCGCATCGATGTGCACAAGCGCGTGTCTATGTTATGGTTTTCGAGATAAACAAATGGTAATTTCAACGTGGCGCAAAAGAGGAAAAAAGAAATCTACCCTACTACGTTCGTTCTTTCTAGCAATCGGTGAGCGATTCCGTGCTGGACATAACCTCGGGTATCGTGCCGTACAATATCTATAATCCGTATTGTATAATGTTATATCGTCGTTTACCGGGTTTTCGGTTAACTGATGACGAGTCTCGATTGTCGAAACGAACAGAACGAGATAATACCGTCAATTATACTCCGTACCACAGTGGTGACGCGTCCATTAGCACATTTATTAAAAGTCGTTTTTTTAATTTTTCCATCAATTCGATTCCGTTGATTTAACGTGTGTTCGTTGAACTCGCACGATTGGAGTGAAAAATAATGCTTTTATGGTTTTTTTCGTCATGTCAAAAATACTATTCACCGTCGTCAAAAACGAAAAACCTGTGAAAATGGCAGCCAAATTCGATTGATCGAACGATTTGGCTAGTCCACTTTACAAAAATCAACCGATCGAGGATGATCCACCGCGATAACATTTTCAAACAGATGTAAAATATCGTTGAATATATTGTTATGAATAATAATAATATTACAGCTTCGAGACGATTTTAACCCCCGTACGACCATTATAGACCATTATAATTAGGATTTTCAATGAAAAACTACAGAAATCCAATTAAAATATAACTACAACAGGTTCTTTGGAAAAACAAGCGTAAAAAAACGGTTGTTAAATATTTTGTTTTTCTTTTCAAAAATTTGAAAACATAATTTTTAACGAAAAACATGAAAATAGAATTAGACAGTGGGAAAACGATCGAAAACCCGTCAGAGGATTACCGACGAAAAACGTATTGCGATTTCGGATAAAAGCGATACCGGCCGGTAAAGACATTCGCCCGGTACGCATGGCGATTTGGCCACGCGTTGTACGCGGTACGTCACCGAGCAGGCGAGAAAGAAAATCGGCAGCGCGTAATCGAATCAACGCGGGGTGAAAAAATAGCCTCGCGCGCGAAGCATCACCGGACGGATGACGAAATGTATTCCGCTGAACGTTAAAAAAGGAAAAAAACACGATCGTAGAATCTACGTAATGCGTTTTAATTTTTTCGCACACGCGTTTTTTTTATCTCGCGCGACCAGTGATGGCCGATCGGCTGCACGTCACCGCGCGGCACTCAACCACGCTACTTCCGCTGTTACAGCTGGAGAGAGTATACATTATGTATTGTTTAGAGAGACGTGCGCAGCCCCGTTAGCGGTGGGTATCGTTATAATTGCTGTGCGCGAATAAATCGGTAGAATCCGATTTAAATCTCGTGACTTGTTCCTCGGCGACAGATATTTAATCGTCCCCGGACCGTCGACGGACCGACGGTCGCATGGCCCGTCTCTACGCCCTGTACGTATAGTCGTCCTGCGGTTTCCAACCGGTGTGCCGCGACGATAAATCTATAAATTGTTTTATAAGTATATAACCAGCTTATTACCGATATACGATGAAAACTGATCGAACTTATCGTAGATACATATAATATTATTTATTGTGAGTACGCCGTCGCAGCCGTCTCGATCGATCGATCGTATTAATAAATTTCACAATAAATAACCCTCTAATAGATTACACTGTAAACAGTGTACATATACGTATATATAAAATATGGTTCACATAATATATGAACTGGTGTGACGCGAACATTTTGTTGGAGATGAAGTGTGCCGCATTGTTAAAAAATTTAAAAACACTACTGATCGCACTACTCTCGTTACGGTCGCAGCGGAGTGGGTGAGCTCGAATCTGCACGTTGATAAACTCTCCGCGGATCAACACGGTTGACGGCACATATCTGTTATCGATATTTCTAATATTTCATTCGTGTTTTTAGTGTACACGTATACGTATACAGGAGTGTGTCTAGGTTAGGGGACCGGAATTGGGTGTTCAAATCAATGTTTGGAAATATACTTAGTATATTTTGTGAAGGTGCCGCTTATATAGAATTCAGATTGGTGATTCTATTTTTTCTTTTTAAATAATTTTGTTATTATAAATTTAAAATCAAAAAGTTTAAATGTACGGCCAAACGAACGCGTTCGTTTTTTCGTAGAACTTGAACGTTCATGAGTTTCTTTTTTATGCACTGAACGTGAACGTGAACGAGATCGATTTTTAAGTGAACGTTCCAAGCAATGATTTAAATTTCCCCTTTAGTTTTAACGAATTTAGACAACAATTCTTAATATTCTTGATATTTTTATACAGTTTAAGTTTAATATCATAAAAAATTGCCAAAGTTATTTATACAATCCATCGACATATATCTACTATTATACAGTCATTAATTACCATAATTATTATCTTGTGAAATAAATACATTTTAAATGCGTGGTCGTAAAAGTATTTAATCCCCTCCCCCCGAAATAAATATGTAGGCAGGTCTATACCGAATCAACACTGAAGCGCGCACACAGCATTTCATAAAAATCAGTCCAGCTGTTTAGGAGGAATTAAGTAACATACACACGGGCAGAAGACATAAATATATATAAACAATCAACAAGTCTTATCGAAGCTATAGAAATGCTTTTCATAATTGTGATCTCTGTGAACATATTCGTAAATCAAAATGAATTTTCCTAATTTTCCCTGATTTTTCATCGTAATAATTTTAACACATATAGCTCTTTGTAAAATGTCTCAATCAATTCGTAAAAATCGGTACAACCGTCATATCTATTGTACGTTTCTACACTTCTGCAGTTCTACAAATTGAATTCTTGTCCGAGCAGTCACTTTTCTCATTTAGTTTGTAATTTAGTTTTCTGCACTTAACTACCTGAAATTAATCCTACAAATTATAGTATATGACTAATAACTTCGAGACTATGTGTACAATTTTGAAATAGCTTAAAATGTTTCTCTTGAGAGATGAAAAAATGTGCCAACCGTTAATCATGAAAAAAAGTTAATTTAAAAACTGTTACAAAATGTAACATATAAAAGTAAGATTTAACAAATTTTTTAATATAGAATAAAACTAGTTATACATATATATTTGTTGCATGTAAATCGGTAAACGTTGAACTTTCATAAAGGTTATAAGAAGTTAAAGTCCCCACGGCAATTCAACTTACTGATGTTTGATGTTATCTGATCCATATTTAATTATTTGCTCGATTATAATTTTAAATTAAGTTTTCAAAAATACCAACTGCGCATACCTTCTTGAAACGAAATGTATTACGGGGGGAAATTTATAACTAGTTCAAACAAATAGACAAATATGTTAAGCTATAATATGTTATGTAGGCGTGTCGATTGAACTCGCATGCATTGCTTTCGATTTAAAATTATATTATTTTTTCTGATTTATTCAATATTTGTTGGATTTTACTGTGGTAAATTTGGTAAATCAACGACGCACTCAGTGACGCATCAAATATACTTTCAAAGACCAATAAAATATTGTTCTACTAACGATAACTAATTTTGAGTTGTATTTAGACTATTTATTATTGATCAAATAACTCATATTGATTTTCGTCCTAAAAATTGGTCTAAAACGAACAATTAGCGTTAAAATCCACCGTGAAACGCCATTAGTAGAAATTCATATCTGAGTGAAATATTTATTAATAGTTATACTTGCATATTTTGTCGTGAATATGTACAGTGAATTTTTATTCAGTCCGACGGACATGTCTGATAAGATTTCATAATAATTAGGTGAATAAATATTACAATTTTACCTTAAACTGTTGAAAATGCTTAAAAGAAAAAACTACACTATAGTTTGAAAAAACCTCAAGATACATAACTTCAGTGCCCTATGATAGCTGTTAGAAAACCAAAAGTCGTGATGAGCGGTAGTCGACGAATTGACAACTTTTTCTACTATACGATATATTATATTTAATTAAATCGGACTTGTATGTTTTATTATACATACTGTTATTATTATTACTTTTTTTATGATATTCGAAATTGATTATCTCAACAGTATATATTCGCACGTCGCGCATAAAACAATAATAAATCACACAACTGTCAAAACGAGCAACTATAATACGCGTCCTTTTCCCGCAGTGGCATACAAAACGAAATTGATTCTATATGTTAATTTATATTTATTTTTTTAATAATAATAAAAAGAGTGACACAAAAAAACAATTTAATAAATATAAATTTATCGCACTCGATTAATAAAGGAAATAAATACCACTGGATATACATATATTATATTATCATATTAGCAGTAATTTTCCTGACTTTCTACTCGCTGTCAAATATCATTTGATATAGAGTATCGGAGAGGAAAAAAAAACGTAAAAATTACCATCAAACGTTTGATGCCTAAAACTTCTAGTTATATTTATATACTAATTTTCGATTGTCAATCCAACAAACCGCGTACAGAAAAGATAACTTTTTTTTAATACTGTGATTTATATATGGATATTAATAATATAATATAGCCTGAAGTCCGGTGACATGAGTTCAATATTTTCAAATATTACATAGCTAACAATTCAAGTAATCATAGCAATATCTAATATAGTATAACAATAATATCAGTTATTAACGCTACTTGAAGGGATGTATTCTAATTGAAAGAAATCAATTTCAAATTTAAATTGTATTAATACGTCCCTTTTATTTTTCAAATCAAATTGATGTTTTTCGCTACAATCGGAATCAAAATAATTACACCCGAAATCATTCGGTATGCAGTTTAGTTGATCAAGACCTTTATTGTGGACAATTTTTTGGTAAATATGTCCAACGCTACTTCGCATACAACCTTTAGCCCAGCACTTTCTCATGGACTTAGTTCGTGTGTAACGATGGGTAAAAAAAACCCTTCCTGGACGCGAGATAAATAAAATCACAAAATATAAAAAACAAACTGTATATCAGATCGTAGACACAAAGGGCGACCGCATGTTTGAAGTGTTGACAGGCCAACGCCTTGGGGGTGATATTATAAAAGGAAACACCGCAACTGTAGTATTTCTCGATCGGAGGTATCACGGGCGAAAACTAAGACCAACTCCGACCTAGCTCGTGCGGCTAATGGTGCGAACGTAAGAGTAAAACCTTTTTTATACGGGAAGAGGTAATACGATTCGGCGGGCCCGAGCCATTATCCAGTACGTAGACATTGAATGACACATTATTTATACGTGTCCGTTTGCATACCGTTGAGACCGTTGAGAAGTACGTATTTTTCAAACATACGCGCGCGCACAGCACTGTCAAAGTATAAGTTGTAACCAGTTCGCACACACACGAAACAAATGGTTATTCGACTTATTCCAACTACAAGTACATAAATTTTTAACAATCCGACAATGACGCGCCGTCGAGAGGAAGAAGTCAGACTATATACACCCTTTACACCATTGTCATCTTTTCTTTTTTTTTTAAAGAACTTAATGTTAAGAACCTTTAAAAAAAAAACACTAAATTTCTATGTAAAATTATTACCTATAAACAATTTAAAGGGCCTGACCATGGGCGCCGGGTTTTCCAAGTTCCATGAGGTGCTCAAAATCCAAAGTTGTAGGTACCAGGTTAAATTTTTTTTTGACAAATAAATAGTAATAATATATAAATAATATATAATAAATAAATAAATAATGGTTAACCATAAGGTTATTTTTTTTTCTTATCCTCAAAATATATGCCCGAAGGTAAAAGTTGGAAAAATTATAAATATGTTTTCGCCTTATTTCTTAAAATAATGAAGGCTCGCAAGCAAAATAAAACTAAAATATTTTCATCAAAACATTTATTTTTTCTTTTGGTTAATAATTTAAGTGCATTTTAACTTATATAGGTAAAAATTAATTTAATTTTTAAATAAATAAAAATAACATTCTGTGCGTCTGTCTGTATACAGATTTTAAAATGTTAAAATAAAAAGTTATACAGTAGGTTTATATTTCTACATGTTCAACAAATTGCAAATGTATTTTTCCTTACTTTGGTCTTATTAATAAACTTATTGGCAACATCATCAATGTTTATTTGTTCTTCCTTATGTACATGTAATACCGCTATATCGTTAAGTCGTGTTTGAGCCTTTGTTGATCGTAGAAATGTTTTTAAACGCCGAAGAGCAGAAAAAGAACGTTCTGCTGTACACGAAGAAACTAGTACGGTTAATATAATTTTAATTAATTTTACCAATTCCGGTACCAAATCTTGTAAATAAAATTCTTCTTTAAAAAAATCGATGACATCTGATACTGATGATACATTAAATCCTTTCGACTTTGCGATATCCAACATAATATTACGATGTAACTCTAACTTTGTCTCATCAAAGTCTGAGCCATAATAGTCAGTTATAATTGATGTATTCATTTTTTTGGGGTTAACAATAAATTGTTCAACATTTGCAAGATGTTCAATAACGTTGTTTTGAAATCTAGTATACAGAGTAGGTAGTGTGGTGTCAATCACTTCAAAAAATAGTGCCCTATAATGATCTTAAGCTGACTTAAAATAATGTCCCTGTTTCCCTTCAATTAAACGTTTAGGAATTTTTCTTTGTTTAGGGAGCTTCATTTTACCTAAACCTAACTCTTTTGATCTATTATTAATATTTTCTCACAGTTGGTCAAACCCAGATTTTCGTTTTTCTTCTATAGAAATTATGATAGCTTGTATTTTTAATATTGCATCTTGGAAATGCAATGACTTTTTTTGAAGTTCCGAATTCAAAATGTTTATTCTCTTGAAAATAAATATCACATATGTATCAAAAAATAAAAATAAAATTTATAAAGTTGTTTCGAAAAATCACTAGCCTTAGCACCTATTTCATTTTTTTCCGTGGCTAGTTGATTAAGGAATGTGTGAAGTATATTATAATTTGAATTAATAGTCTTTAATGAAACAATTCTAACACACCATCTTGTGGGACAAAAAGGTCACAATGAAACAGTATTTTGAAAGACCGTTTGTACTTTATTCAGCTTAAAAAGAGTTAAATATGGCCTGTCTTTTTGGTGAATCTTTTACGAATGCTATCAAGTAGATAAAGTAAGAGTAAAGTAAAGTAGTAAAGTAGATAAAAAGTCTCGAATTTTATCAATATTCTGCATTGCATCTTGCACTACAAGATTTAATGTATGGGCTGTACAATGAACAAAAGTTGCTCTAGATCCAACATCGATTATTCGTTTTTGTAAACCACTAATATGTCGACTGACATTAGCTGCTCCATCATAACATTATCCGCGGCATTTAGATATATTTATGTCAAATCTATTTAAAGTGTTCATTACCAAATTAAATAATGTTTCAGCGTCAGTAAAAGGAGTTTCGAAAAATCCTAAAAAATGATCTGCTATATTTAAATGTTTGTCTACTATGCGAATACACACAGAAACTTGTTCTATATTTGAAATATCTCTTGTTTCATCTAATATTATCGAATAACAGAATGCATTTTTTATTTCAGAAACAATATTTAATTGAACTTCGTCGGATAAAAGAGATAGTATTTCATTTTGAATATCATGAGATAACCATTTATATTTAGTTCTTAACAACCAACTTTTTAATTCCGGAACATCATCAGAACGTAAAATGAGTAATTGTTGAATATTTGAGTTTATGTCACCATGACCACGCACTGGTAAACCTTGCCTCGTCAAATAAAGAGATGAAATAATTTTTAAAAGAGTGGACCGGGCGTCATTCATTTCTTTAGTTTTAGAAATACTCATAGATGCACATATGTTAAATCCTTTTTTTTGTGTTGCCGTAGATAAAACTGAAGCACGATGAAAATTACTACCAAAAAATACATACATTCGAATTGTTATAATGCGATAAATATTTTGTATTATGAATTTGTGCAGTATACTGCAGTTGGGGACCCAACTCTGCAATTAACCCAACTTGGGCTAATTTTATCTTAATATTTATTTATATAATAATTTAAAATATCATATCTACGATTATCTATTACAATTGTGTATTTAAAATATTTTTGTGAGGCAGAAAAGTGTAAACAAAAAAAATAACTGACTACAAAGATAAATTAAGACAAAAATTGATAAAAATCGATTCCTACTCTGGAATAGCTAAATAATGTTATTTAAATATTTACCTTCATGGAATTTGAATCGTTCCAAAGCTTTATTCCACGCAGAAAATCCTTCAACTACAAATGCGTTTTTAAAATTTTGATCAGGCACAGAAGATGCAGGAAGATCAACTTTATTTTCAACAGCACTTGAACATGTTGAACAAAATTATTTTTCTTTCACGCGATCATATAATAACCACGGATATAATTGTAACCATTTTTCTTGAAACACCCTTTTTTTTTTGAGAAATTTCACTTTTCGATTCAACATTCAAAGAGTTAGAACTGTTATTCGCGTCAGTAGAGTGATCTGTGGTTTTAATCGATTTTTTTATTAACCACTTATCCATTTTAAATGTTAAGAATACACAAAACTATGCTATTATAAATTATAATCACTGCAAAATGTTTCGATATCGAATGGTCGACGGTTAATTGATACAAATTATCAGTTACGACTATTATAGAAATACTGAATCACGAAATCTTAGAAAATAGATAACATCGGTTCAGTCCATTAGATACGCATTTTTCGGATACTAATAGGGGAATTTCAAGCAATATCGATATGTATTTTTAGCCCACGCGGCCACACGTAATAGGTTAATATTAAAATCTCCAAAAATACTTTATTTTATATCGTGTGACCGTGGAAATAATATTACGTAATTTCATATTGTTGTTTTTTTATTTCGTGGGGTGCTCCGCACCCCATGGAATAGGTCATGGGATGCTTGAGCACCACGGCACCTCAGTAGTCGGCGCCCATGGGAATGACTCTTAAAGTCTCTCTGTTTATATTTCATATTCACTAATACAAATTACCTATTTTATTTATAAGTCCACCGCCACATTTAAAATGTTCAAGGCACGCCACTGCAATCCGTCGTTGAATGCCCAAGCAATATATTTTTATAACGTACCCGACAGCTAGACGTTTGACGTCTTAAAAGTCAACGTTTCGCTTTTGCCGGATCCAGGATAAAGCGTCAAATAGAACGCTTACCTAACTTCAATAACCTGGTAACGAGCGGACGTTAATGTGACAGGAAAACCCAACGGGAACACGCATCGTAATAATCATCAGACTACTCAACGTTCGACTTTTAATGACCACACGTATATAAATGAGTGTACGTACGATCACGACGGGAACTCCGACGAATAATTTTCCCCCGCAGTAAAATTTTCCGGTCGGGGATGAGTCTCGTGTGGAGTAGGTGAGGTGCGTTATGATAAAGAGGTTACGAAAATGGTATTGGAATCATTTTGGGGCACTTTTGTCGAGAACGAAAACGCGTCATGGATATTAAAATAATTTCTCGTGGTCAAGAGAGATTTTCGAATGTATCGGTTCAATTAATATTATGACATATAGAAATAATCGCGTTTTGATCATTATAATACTAGGATCACTAGGTGATTAGGTCAACGCAATATTCACGTTTCCTATCTAAGACGTTTCCCACTTGTATATTGGGAAGAGAAAGAGATTGCATAATATTAAAATGTCTGTAATTTAACATGTGTCAAATTAAATTTATAATCTTCCATAATTTCAGTACTTAAAATTAATTAAATATATATATTTATTTAGAAAAACAAAATAAAAGCGTATAGTAATATGTGATAAACTACCAAACCTAACCATAATAGCCATCAACATTTAATATTTTAGTAAAATATCCTTGATAAATGATTAATTCAAACGTTTAACATATAAATAAGAGTCCTCGTTAAAGTGTATAAGTTAGGATTCAGTTTCAATCATTAAGTATTGATAAATTAAAATAAAATATGGAAAATTTCAAATCAACTCGATTCTAATTATTGTTCAAAAATATTTATTAGCTATATTTTCATCCAAATACACAACATACATTAAAAAATAATAAACTTATTGAGAAAAAATTTATCTGTTGTTATTTGAAATAATTAATTTGTTGATAATTATATTTCATTTAATGTAGTGCAAAATGTAGACTGTACAGTAAGTTTAGAGTGTCTATCGTGAGAGTACTTAAGTGTATAAAATGTTCTATCTCACTCACTCTATTTCAGCTAATAGTAATTTTTACCCCTTAGAGCAACAACCAACGTGTCCTTTATGGACGTATAAAAATAATTATCCTCGTAACATACACAATAACTGTCACAGAGAACTACAAAACTTAACTTATACGAGTGATATGATGAAATGAAATAAAGTAATGTCTTGTACACCCCACCATCAGAATCCGTTTGGATATAAAACGTAGGTATTTTGCTGATTAAAATGGAAATAAATATAATTCCGTACCTACTTCTAACATAATCCGGATGCAACACGTATCACTTATGTCTTAAAAACACTTCTCTAATTGTTTCTTTCCAAAGAAAAAGAGTTTCAAATTTATTTTGCATTCGGAACACGCAATTTTAATAACACACACACACACCCATACTTATATGGGTAAATGTGTATTATATATTGCTTATTGGTGATACCAAATACGTATTTCAAAAGAGAAAACTTTCAAATTTATTTCTAATAAAATTTGACGTTTGGTGTACTTTATTACACGCCGCAGATATTTGAAAATGAAAATATCAAAGAGCTATTATACCGCTACAACCGCCGAACAGATGAATACGGTATTACTGCGATTAATTTATGCATTTTATATATAATGCAAAATGCATAATATAAATTTGAATTAGTATGCTTGGTTCGTGTATTATATGCGAACCGTTGCAATAAGTTCTACATTGACAACGGATTACAGTTTCCCTTGAAATTTTATTGTTTTTTCGGTTAAATGTGGATTTATGATTTTAATGTATTTTTTGAATAATTGCGATGACAATATATGTGAGCTGTTGTTCCAAATTAAGAGTTTTCTGGAATAATAATTCCACGCCCGAGTTTATAACATCGATGGATAACCGAAAGACAGAAATAAAATAAAATGTATTTAACTATTTCCTAACAGCTCCTTAAACTCGCGTTTGAAACAACATGTCGCTCGATAAAACAGACTACAACAGGATATTATACATAATTTATGTAATAAGACTATAATAGATGTTAAGTGCGGTTGGATGAAATAGAGAGAAAATTGTTGGACATTTCATGTGATAAGAGCATTCCAATGAAGCTGAAAGGTTAATTTTACAGGAGTGTAGTAGACCAACTATGCTAAATGGTTTAGAGCAGCGTTTCTCAACCTTCTTTTATTTACGTACCCCTTGACCTCTAACCACTATTTTACGGACCCCAAATGTCAATTTAGTCATATATCTCCACATAAGATAAATACAAATTAACGAAATAAGTAAAACGAAAAATTTGGAAATGTCTATTTTAATCGGCATGTACCAATATATCTAAATATACATAGGCAAAACTAGACACTTTTATTAGGTCAGGCCAAAGGAAAAATATAAAAAATATTATTACCTAAAATTAACTATTATTTCCTATAATATAATTATAAAAATAAACGATAAATGTCTAAATTAAACAATAACTAATAAAACCGGTTATTTGAATACATAGAATAGACTTATTATGTTCTATTATAATCTTTATTTGTACCAAATGTACCTATATACTATATTATATTATAGTATTATATGAAACGTACAAATGTATACGTTTACATGTATAAATATATTATTTATAATACTTAAATAATTATTAAAATATATAATATATACATATTTTTCGTTAGTATTAAGTCAGGCCATGACCTGACTGGCCTGACCCATAGTTTCGCATATTAAGTTATTAAGTATATTAAGTTAAAAATTTAGTTTTAATGCAATCCTTGGGCTTGTTTGCTAGCACTTAATTTTTTGAAATCTTACTCCACAATTGATAGGTAAATCTGTAAGTCTGAACTCACAGATAGTCTATTACGGTACTTATTTTTAATGAACGTATAGACGAAAAGGACCTCTCCACCAATACAGTGGTCGTGAACGATAATAAAATATTAAATGCTTTGTGGGAAAGCTCAGGATATTTTCATGACATACATTCACGACAGTTTTTGAAGCCATTCATGTTATTAGTTAATTGTTGTTATTAGTTATTAACAGGGCTCATAACTTCTAGCATTTGTATTTTTTTTTTTTTTTTGAGAGGTCCTAGAGGTACCTATGTTTCAGATAACCATATGAAATTTTATCTTGCATATTTTTGCATATTTCGGAGTATAAATGCTATTTTGCTTTTTTTTGCTTATTTTTGGATTTTTGCATGATTTTTATCATTGATTTTTTTAAAAAAAAAATTAGTAGCCTAAAACATTTTTCTTAAAAATAATAAGTAATTATAGTCATATTAATTGTTCATATTAGTAATTAATTCGTGTTAATTAATTTTTCTTCTTATATAACTTATATAATATCAGATAAACTATATATACTTATACGAGTTTAGGGGACGCGCGACGTAGCGAGAGTGTACGCCCGAAACTTCGTAATCCCATCGATAAGAAAACCATTAGAATTGTATATAATTGTAGCTTGTTCTATAGTATTTTATTTTTATAGTTTCTAGGTATTCGGGTATTTCGATATCATTATCTAGATATTCCAATATTATCATTCTCAGATTATTTACAGATTATTTTTTATTAACATTTTGCAGTCGTTTCCGATTTTTCGTACTGTATACATGCGAGTTCGTTTCGTGAATTCGGTATCCAAATTTTTTTTTTTTTTTATTAATAGAAGCTAAAATAATAAAATAATTTAATAAATAATAATAATAAAATAATAATTTTTGTATATAAACGTTTTTTTTTTTTTTTGCATATTTTAGTACTTTTAGTTTATATTTAAGCGCTTATAACAATCTTTTTTAGAGCTATAAGTTATGAGCCCTGGTGATTAGTATCAATTTCAATATCATACAAACCGTTCATAGTTAGGTACATAAAATTAGATAAAATCCAGTGCACACGTGCCGTCGTTTACGATATTTTTTATTTATGATATATTTTAAATTATACTCTTATTTACGTATACACACTTATATCATATATTAAGAAAAACCTATTTACAATATTTCACAAATCACCATAAGAAATATATCAAATACAACAAATTTCACTTTTTCCACCATTACGTCTTTATTTTCACGGACTCCCGGTTGAGAAACGCTGGTTTAGAGTGTCGGGTCGATGACAGGAAAATAGAAGAGTATGAGTGTTGCGGACATGAGAATGCTTAGATGGATGAGTGGAGAGACAAGAAAAGATAGAATAAGGAACGAGTATATGAGAGGTAGTATGGTATAACGTTGATAGTAGAGAAGATGAGAAAAAATAGACTAAGATGGTTTGGGCATGTGATGAGGTGATAGGAAACAAAAACAGTAAAAATGGTTATGAAAATGAACGTTTAAGGATTCGAAAAAGAGGAAGACCAAAATAGAGATGGTCGGATACGATTGAGAATGATATGAGAGCTGTTGGTGTGTGCGTAAAGGATGTACAAAATTGAGACGAATGGAGGTTTAGGATAAGGGTGGTTGACCTCAAATAGTCGGGAGAAAAACGAAGGAGAAGAAGAAGATATGAAAGGACTATTACGCGAAGAGTAAATACAATAACAAAGACACCGGGGTACACTTCGAAGAGTAATCAAAATACAATGGCTACTTCCATTTTGTGTATCCAGTGTTGGCATTCAAAAAGTATTTCTAGAGTAACCATGAAAATAAAATATTATTTTAATAGTCAGTTTAAGAGTAAAAACTTAAAACAAAAAATTTAATATTTAAATTTTTTTTTTAATTTTCTCCGAGTCGAAAATTGGGTATGCCACGCAACGGCCATGACATTAATCGGAATTTAGTATAACTTTCACTCATAAACGTAGTTCGTATTCGTTTTAATATATTATTAAAAACAAACATTTAATAAATAAAAGAAAGACTAAAACGGTTTAAATTAAGTATGATTCCAAACACGTCAAACAACTACTCGAAAACAACGTTTGTCTTTTTTTATGTTGTGATTACCATTACGAAACTATCGCAGGTGCTACTCAAAGTTTTTCAAAGGATAGTTTCATTTTTTTTTTCACACACCAATACAATTTCATTGAAATTATCAATTAACTACTTGGGACTTGGGTATAGCTGATTTAATGATATTCATAGAAATAACAATTCAGTAATTGCTTTTTACATTGAAATTTAATAAATTAAGAATTCATTAGCGAAATTTACAATGAACAATGTCGTTGGTGTGTACATAACACAAAACATTTTTAACATACTATATAAAATAAAACACGAAAATATCCATTATACTGAGTAGTGAATAATACGTAAACGTGAGAATTTAATTTCAACAAAAGATGAAACTCGATCAACCTTGGGTTCAAAGTAAATGTATTACAGAGACTCGATGGAAAATCACAAAGCAATGTAATAGCAGAAATCAAATTATTAATATAAAAAAATTTTCTATTTCATATTTGATATTATTATAATTCATAACGTAACAGGGCATTTTGTTTGAAATTTATATAATTGAAAGTAATAAGCGTGTTTCAATTAATTAAATCTATGTTACAATTTTATAGAGGATGTGTGACCTCCCATAAATTATATTAAAATATAAAATTAAAATATTCTCCTTTTAAAAATCCTGGTTGCGCACCTCAATATACTTAGGATCATATATATCATTTGGCACAATAGGCAACAGCCTGTGATATCTGTTATTTAAGGATCTGGGTTTTTATGAACAGTTTTTCTTTTAGAGTACAACTTTCGTCGTATAAAATAAAAATAAGCAAAATATAACATTAAAAAATAAATAAATAATTTAACAGCATAAAACATCACATTTTTATTTTGCCCAAGAACTTCAGAATACCTAAATCAGGCGCTGAATACATTAGTGAATTTATCAAAATAATACACGAATATATGATTGGTAATGGTTTCAAAGAATTTTACTGTGTTTGATTTGAATGTGTATGCATAAGCATGTGTATGACGTATACATAAAATGTACGTATATATTAATATATTATTAAAACTGTTAAAAAAAATTTCGTCGATAATTAATTTCATATACTTAAGAATAAGGCATCCAACGGTGATCATAATATTATGTATTAGGTAATAAAAGATTTTTCATTGAAAACTCTTATCTCGATCTTCTATTATTGTTGTGATCTGTAATTTCATTTTGAAATTAAAATATTCTATGTTGTGTATGAGCGTTACCGGGTTACCATGGGACGCAGAAACGTTAGCCACTCCCAAGCAGACCGAATATAGGTGTAGACCGAGTGTAACTATGACACGACGCTTTTCTTCTGACGTCCGCGCACGTTTCAATCAAAAAGCAAGCCCGTTTGACTGACGACGTTTTCCGAGTAACTTATCGCCGCCTAAAAAACGGTTGTCGTACAACGTGCACGGACGGCCTATCCTTTGACAAGTCACGCGACGCATTACCATACGCAATGGTCGCAGTCAACGCGTCGAATAAAATCGGACAGATAAATCCCGTCCGGAAAAATAAAAATATTTAAATATAACGGTTTATTTCGGGGATATATGAAGCCCGTACGGTAGCATTTATCGGATAAATGTCGATCGCGTCAAATGAATATAAAACTAAGGACAAGATATACTACATATTATATTCGCAGTGCTGGATCTAGGGGAGGAGGAGGTGCATGTGAATATGTTTTCTCCGGGCGCTTTTGGTGTATGAGTGCTCTGAAGTTTATATAAAAAAAAATAATAATAATAACACACAATTTTTTGTTATTTAACACGCTAAATGCCATATAACTCTGTATATAACACGTAGTTGACGTACCGTATAAACTGTTTTCTACTAAGTTTTTATTAGACGGCTATAGCAGCAGAACACATATAAAATTTCTATCTAACATTCGGTATTGATAGTTTCATACAATCTACCAATTTTCAATCGGCGGCGGTTTGAAAGGATGAATTTTTTATAACATGAGCGAAAACAAATCTATATTAATGATTAAAAATGTTATTGACAATATCTTAACAGGACTACGTCAAAGTTAATGAAAAATGTTGCTCAAGATTTTTCACTTTTAGATCCAACAATAATTTCTTTTTTGCCAAGACTTGCCAAGATCCGACGTCGATTATGCAATAAATATAAAAATTATCTCGATAAATTTTAAATTGTTTCAGAATTACAAAACTTTAAAAATCCCGTTTATAATTTAAAAAAACGAGCTTTTTTAAAATATTATGTTTAAATTATAAAAATAAAATTTATGATGAATATATAAATACATTAGTTGCTCACCAAATATATCTTACAATGTCTTATTCTTCAGTTTTGTGTTAACGAAGTTTTAGATAACTAAAATAATAAAAAGATATCTAGAATCTACTACAATACAACTAAGATTTAACCACCTGTCTATTACAGACATATAAAATATAATTGTAAGGAAAATAAATTACGAAAACATAATTAATGAAATCACTGTAAAAAAGCCTATATATAAAATGTTTTTGATATCAAATCATATTCTTAATAAAGATTAAAAATTAATGTACTATCGAAACGCGGCACAATAAAATATCATGGTTAAAACCCGTTATCGCGAGGTCGAGGAGTGTCTGGAAAAAAAGAAAAGAGAAATAACAAAACCGAACGAAATAATTGAACACAATCGCATGGTTTCCGAGAGCCAAATTCTTTCCGATATATATATATATACATACAGTAAATATCACATCCATAGGCGGAACTTGGCAACGGTTTAAGGAGGGTGGGAAAAATTGACTCCCGCGCAAAATCGAGACGAACGCACCAAATAATTCGTCATCATCGGTACATGATTATTCGCGAAGTTCGCGGAATTTATAAAACCGTCGGTATTATTGTCGCCGACTCGAGCAACAGCGATTTTTAAAATAAGCGAACAGTCATCGAGCGAGGGAAGCACTTGGAGCCAGGGCCGTAGCAAAGGGGGAGGGGCTAGAGGTGCCTACGCCCCCGGTCGCAATTCTTGGGAGGGCGCAAAAAGTTAAATTTGAAATTTAATTATTATTTATTATTATTTAAAAGCAAAAGTAATATGATGTATTTATGTATTCATGTATTTACTTATATAACTTATAAATATATTTATATTGTACCTATGTACCTACTTATAATTATAATGTATATTTATATTTTAACAAGTTATTTATTTAAATAAAATTAACAAACGCTTACATAATTATAAAGAAAAATCATTATTTATATTGCGTTTAAAAAAATATTCAGTTTTTTTGTGAGTTATATTTTTTATAAGTTAAAATACATAAGGATGCATTTTAAAGATTTGCCCCGGGCGCAATAATTAGTTGCTATGACCCTGCCTGGAGCCTAGTTTATGATTTTTTTTTCGCATTGTCTCGTCCGTCGCCGTGGCGTGTACAAAATTGACTTCGCGTTTTCGGGTTTGAAACGGCAATTATGCATAGAAACGATACCGCTTAAAAGCCAAAACCACACAGACGCCGTTGAATTGACTATACGACGCGCCGTCAACGCGGAACACGTATAAACAATAATTGCTATCATCCTCCACGAATAACAATATCATTAAATTGGCAAGCTACGTGTGTGAAGTTAGCCCCCCCACTATAAAAAATACTTTCCAAAATAATTGTAACCTTATTTTCTTAATTTGTAACTATTTGTAACCAAGTTTTTAGAATTTGTAACCTCATATTTTTCAAGCTACGGGTACTTTCTCAATGAAGGGCTAACTTCACGCAGCCCCCCCAATTCAACGAAATCGTCCAAAACAAATTGTAACTTATAAAACTCAATTTGTAACCAACTTTTTGAAATTTGTAATCTCTTCAATTTCGTGTAGTTATCGATTTCCCTATGGGGGGCTGGCCCCCCCACTTCAATGAAATCGTCCAAAACAAATTGTAACTTATAAAACTCAATTTGTAACTATTTGTAACCATCTTTTTAGAATTTGTAACCTCGGCCCTT
>NW_020273024.1:193579-298391 GCF_003268045.1 Sipha flava
ATTATTATTATTATTATAAATTATATATTAATAAATATTTTTAAAACTATACTAAAATGCTTGAATTACGTTTAGAAACTTGGTGGTAGATGGTGAGGGGGGGTAAGGCTGATTTCTCATATCCTTTCTTACCTTACTTATCCAAAAAAGTAGTTAGTCCCCCCCCCATTTAAAAATCCTGGCTACGCCACTGGAGGGGCCCATATTTATTATTAAGTTAAGAAACTTTAAATTTAATTACCGCCACAGGAAATTTTAATCAATTAAAGCTTGATAGTAATGATATTTCAATATTGAAGGAAAAATTTAATTTGAATACTACATTTGAGTCTGAAATTAAGCTCATTACAAATATGTCTGATAGAACTTCTATTAGAGGGTTATCAACTAAAACAATTGTAGTATGGCTGAATTGGTTATCAGAAAACGACCGGAAAACAATATTTTCAAACTTCAATAAAGCTTTAACACAATTTGCAACAATACCTGTGACAAGCTGCTCGTGTGAGAGGGATTTTTCTAAATTGTCTATTGTAAAGTCTAAACTTTAGAAACACTATGTTACAAGAACGTCTTGATTCACTGATGTTAATATTTATCGAGCAAAAGATGGCATCAGAAATCAATATTGAAGATGTAATAGATGAATTCAAAGCATGTGTGCCGATAAAAAGAAGACTTGAACTTTAGATTTTAAGTACTCTCCATAAAATAACAACATTATAAATATGTTAAAATTATTCAAAAGCATTCAATATAGTACATGCTTGATCTTAAATAAATAATAAATTTTTTTTTAATAAATATAAATCAAATTTCAAACTACTTATTTCTACAGTGCGTTGTTTAATATTCTACTGTAAAATTATGTGTGATTTTAGATTCTAAGGGAAGTAAAGAAGCTACGTAGTATATATGCAAAAACTTAGATTGTGATTTGAATCTTATATGCGTTAAAAGAAAATGCAAATAAATTAAGGAAAGATTAGATAATTTATTTGTGAGGGGCCTTATATTTCTTATTGCATAACCTGCGAATAAAGTCTGCGCACGCCTATGAATGTAGACAAGTACCTACTGTCTTGTTAGTAATTCTTAGATAGCAGTGGCAATTTAACTCTCTCCATAGTAGTCCCTCCCGAAAATATTTTCTGAATACACCACTGCCCCAGTCATATTTTTAGTTTTTTTTTCAATTTACATCCAATTTCACACTAGTCGATTAGGTTAGGTTAATTATTCGATCGCTCACCAATTGTTCATCGTTCTCCGTATACGTTACCATTTTTTACCAGTTACACCGTATTGTAAAAGTATCTAGAATCTAAAATCCACGGTGTTTCGACGATTTATTCTCGAGAGATCAAGCACCACTTGGCCTCATGGATAACCGGGCAGGATCTCCTGATTGAGGTGGTATCCGGCCTTTTCGACGAAATGACAATTTACCTGACGAATATTTTAACGAAAAGAAATCTAGGCAAACAGGTTTTATACATCAGTACGAATATTGTAGTGATCAAATTGTCTGTAATTTTAATTTTGTGTTTGTATTCGGTTATATTTATACGTGTAACCAATTTATAGTTACAAATCAATGATTAGTGTTCATCAAACGAAATAATGCACAAGCAGCTGCTTTGAGTGTGAAAAATAAAGCAACAGAAAAAGTTGTTTGGAAAATGTATAGTGTAGATTTATTATTTTCAATAAACATTGAATATTAATGTGACATATGAGGTAAAAACTATAATCATAATTTCAATGGATTTGATATCAGTAATTATTACAAATTGTAACCGTAAAATTCTATATAAACAATTCATAAAGTAAACACAATACCAAAGATAAAAACGGTATTTCTAATTCTATGACAATTATTTAATCAAAATTCATCATTTTCATAGTATTTATTCTATTTAACTACAAAAATTAAACCAATCCATAATTAATTTCCACAATAATATTTAACTAAAAAATAAAAAACCAAGATTGTCACTTAAAATGTTACATTATCAAATTATAATCATATAAATTTAATCAAAATCATAAAAATTAAATGTTTTACATAAAGAAATCATCCAGTTTAATATTCTTTATCTAATTACATTATAATCTGCCTAAAAAATATTTTACAAAAAAAAAAAAATATAACAAATATATGACATTTTTTTTATTCTAATATCAAAACCCATATTTTGTATGATTAAATATAGATTTTGAGAAATATTTTCATTGTAACAGACTGTTGTTTTTTTAATAGTGATAGTGTTTTGAACAAAATTATTTTTAAATATTTTTATTTCATTGGGATTATTTATCAGCTATAAATATACAACTATACAAGGTCAACACATATGTGCCTAATATTTTAATAGAAGAAAATTAAACTATAAATTACTACAAGTCATTTTGAGAATTAACATTACTTATTAAAAATACTTATATCAACACAAGATATAACTTTTATTTTCAAATTGGATATTAAATAAAAATATATTTTACCTCACATACACAAAGAATCATGAAAGCAAAATTCTCCTCTGAAAAATACTAAAAAGTAGCTCGGTTTTCTGTTATAGTGTTGGTAAATTATTTTTCACTTAATAAATAATAAATATACCGTGGAGAAAATATTTCTATTTACCAAGATATCACTTTTAGTGCAGATAATTATTATCAACCAAATAATAATAATTCATCTTTTTTCATTGAACTTTGATAGAACGATAAGAATTATATTTTTATTATTTTTAGATGAAAAAAAAATTATTACATAAAATGATCCTAAACAATCATGTAACTAATATTACTCCGACTAACTAGCAAATAAATTAAAACATCATGTAAATTCTTACAGAAATATTGCATACATTAAAAACCATGACTATACTCATTGAAAATGTATTTATTCTTGGTTAGTTTTCAAATGTAATTCTGTGCCTTTCAATTTAATTAATTGTAAAAAAAACTTATAAAAAACGCAACCTTATTTAAGCTAAAAAAAAAAATAATAATAACAAAATTTAATGATATTTTGTACTCCACCAAACTGTTAACACACAAAATGTTACTTCAAAAAACATTATTGAGCACTTAGAACTGCAGAATGTTAAATTAAACGAAAACTTGAAAGCATCTATCTTCTTGAATTTAAAGAATAAAGATAGTATGTGTAATAACAAAATAATAATAAACCAAAAATTAATAATAATAAGTATGTTAAACAACTAACATGCAATAATTTGATTACTTCCAAACAATTTAGTTGTTTAATTCTTAAATGTATTCTCCACATACAATAGTTATTTATAAAATCATTTGTAAATGATCATCTTATCCATTTGGGTTAATTTACCCCCCGAACAATTTAAGTATGAACCATGTATTGTTCGTGATGTCCGCAAACCATGCTCAATAATAAAAATAATCTGTTGATAAATCAGCACCAACAAGACGCTCCCACGTGATCATTGGCTGTACTCGTCCTTTGTAAATATTTTCAATAAGGTTGCTAAACATAATAAAAATATAATTCAATAACCTTGAATTAAAAAAAAAAAAAATTTATTTTAGACACTTACCTGAGAATACAATGTATTTGGTGGATTGTAAAATGATGTGACAGTACGGTCACCTTGATATGTTGAATCTTGTGAGAGTAAACCATCCATTTGAGAATGGAACTCACCCATCATATAACTGTCTTGGGATAAGTCAGGCTGAGATAATCCTGGTTGTGAAAGACTAAACCCAGGCTGAGACATACTCTGAAAAATATGTTATTCATAACACTGTAACTTTATACCTTTATCATTGACTAGTACCTGTGACATGTTCTGACTATATGGCTGAGAAACATCTTGTGTCATTGCTTGGCTAAGAGTTGAGGCACCGATTCCATTTGATTTTTGATTCTTCTGGTTTACTTTAGTCTTTAGACGACCACTAGTCATTGGAAGTCGGTTTGTACGTACATTTTGGCGATCTACAAACAAAATAAAAATTATATTTATAAATTCTTATACTTATTAATTAAACTAGTAAATTTTTACAATAATTTACAGTCAAGTAAAGACAGTACAGGTAAAAATGGGAAAATTAATAAGTATCAAATACTTACTTTGAACAGACTGCTGGTTAAAGAACCTAGGAGCCATTGAATTCATATTCATCACCATTCCAACTGGTATTCCTCCAATTTGTGGTTGAGACCGGGTGTCTGGTGTGATAAATGTTAATGGATCATGATTACGTGTATACAAATCTAAGCCCATTCCAACAGTGGGACCTATAGCAAAATATTTTCAATGATTACAAAAATAAATTAAAATATAATTATACATCATACCTGGTCCAGGTCTTGGGAAATATTGAGGTGGACCATGACCATTCGGTACATTTCCTTGATTACTACGATCATAAACACTACCAGGGATCAAAGCTTCGCGGGCATCATACATATGAGTTGTCATAAAATGAGATCCAGGATTTGCTGTATTCACTAACTGTTTAGGTTTAGACAACTGAATAAGCGACTCTTTTAAGTTATTTAATGGCCCTTCTACCAACACATTATTTGCTTTATAGTAATTTAATAAATGATTCCATAATTGTTGCTGAAATAAAATATAATTGGTTTTAATAAACTTAAAAATATATTTTAATTATGTAATTAAATTTTATATACTTTGGATAAAACTTTTGGATTTCCAACAATCAGTATGCCATATTTAGCTCTTGTCAAGGCAACATTTAATCGTCTTGGATCGTTAAGGAAACCGATTCCTTGATGTTCATTCGAACGTACACAAGACATAATAATCAAATCTTTTTCACGACCCTGAAATGCATCTACACTAGCTATTTCGATTTCTTGATAAACTTTAGCTGGAAGAGGCGCTTGATATTGCATGTATTGCACCTAAGAAAATATTAAATTTAACAAAGATGATAACATAATTGTAATTTAATACAAAAATTATATTGCATAATTAATTAATTTTATAAGTTTATAGGTTTATAAATTTAAGTTAACATTACACAATGGTCAATAATACTTACCAAGTATGCTCTCTGTCCTTCATAAGGAGTTATGATACCAATTTGATCAGGCTTAACACCACATCTCAAAAATCTGGTAGCAATCTTTTCAACATTAGCAGCTTCTGTTCTGTTCAAATATGATGTTCCTGAACCCGCGATTTCTTCTTGTCCTTGAGTCACATAGAATAACATTGGTTTATCTGCTACTGGCCAAGGGAACTCAATTTTACTTAATTTTCTATCATCTATAATTTTAAAATATTATTAATTAAGTTTATTATAACACAACTAAAACTATTATAATTACCAGCACAAACTCCATTTTGTAATGATCCTTCATAGAAGAAATTTGAAGGGAATCTTGATAGTTCTGGATGCATTCTATACTGTACTTCCAATCTGAATGGACGAATACCCAACACTACAAGACGCTCAAAAAGGGATTGACTTAATCCAGCTCTAGCTGCTTTTTTACACATTACCACAGGTCCAAGTTGACAATGATCACCAACAAGAATTAACTGTATATGAAAAAATTAATTAAATAAGAAAATTATAATTCAAAGTAACAAAATATAATAAATTACCTGTTTTACACCAAGCACAACTGGTACCATACATTCAGGTTCAGTAGCTTGCATGCTTTCATCGATCAATATGGAATGAAATTTAAATCGTACTAAACGTGGATCACCTGCACCAACACATGTGGTACAAATAACATCAGCAGCTTTAAGTAATTCTCGTTCAGCTGCTTTCTTAAGAGCACGATATCTTTTTTCATCAGCCATTGATAATTCACCAGTTTCATCTTTTAACTGTTGGAATTTCTGAAGCTCAACATTGCTAAACAAAGAACATAGTAATACAATAAAATGCAATATAACTAATATACAATGTCACTTACCAAGACATCTTTCGGACTTGATTATGAAGTGCTAAAAATGACACTGGAGAATCAATAGCTTCACGAGATTTAGCGCACACACGAACCACCTAAATAATATAATAGTATAATAATCTAAATGTATTACTATTTAATAAATAAATAATACTTTTAAACCGGTTCTATGAATTTTTTCTGTCAATTGGTCAACAGCTATATTTGAAGGAGCACATACCAAAACCGGTCCACCATTTATTTTAACCAATTGATATACAATTGTAGCAGAAGTTACAGTTTTACCAGTTCCTGGTGGTCCTTGTATTAATGATAGAGGCCGTTGAACAGCATGTTTAACAGCATACACCTATGGTTAATATCACAAGTTTATTTAACATTATTATAGGTAATAATAAATTAATGAAAATCATATTTTCAAATAATCAATAATTACTTGTGATCTATTTAAGTCAGGCAAATTTGGTGCTGAGAAATGTTTTGGCATATGTGATCTAAACATAAGGTCATCAAATTCATGGCCTAACAACCTATGATATATGTATGATGATACTGAAGACTCGTCAGTAGCAAATCTTTTCAATGAACATTGCATTCTAATCAATAAAATATAAATAGAAGTATGTTACTATAAAATGAATTAATTAATAAACACTATTCATTTTACTAATACCTGTCAAAAGATGTAGATTTCCATATAAAATCAACTACATAATTTGATGTTATATCAGTAGGTACACCATTGTTGATTTTTAATTCCAATCCTACATCTTCTCCATAATTGTCTGGTATTTTAATGACATGTCCAATTCCAGCCCAAGGATTTTCACCAGTCAATCTTAAACGCAGTTCATCTCCATGCATCAAACGCATATCACCATCGGTTTTAGCTAAATGAAAATAAGCAATAGTCTTTTTGTTTAATCCAACATCCCACCTGACAGTTATGTTCTCTTGAGTTTGAGATTCTTTCAAACGTTTATCATAATCAGCTTCTAATTTCACCAATGGTCCAAAAACATTTTGATATTGAAAACCATCTTCGTATCTAAGTAAAACAATTTGTGGCTCTTCATCTACACCAGGTTTATCAAGATCATTAATTGTTGCTTCATTATTCTCTTTCCAGAGTTCTTCAAGCTTGGCAATCTGAGTAGCACTGACATGTCGAGAACGTAACTGATCAGTCTCATTTGGTACTTTCACAAGCCAAGTCAAAAAGCAACGATCAGCAATCAATGGTTTCCATTGTTCTTGATCCCTAATTAATAAAAAAAAGTATTAACGTAAGTGTAACTCATACTAACTAATACTATTGTTATTTTCGTCTATGTAATCACTTTGCTGTAATGTGCGAACAAAGGCAAATTAAAAAAAAAAAAAAATCATAAAAAAAGTTTAATCCAAAATATTAAAACTAATGGTTACATATGTACATTATTATACATACATTAGAGTTTCCGACTTACATGAGGAGTAAACAAAGGAATAAATTAATAGCACTGGTAATAATTTATCTGATAATTAAATATATAAATAAAAGATTTATTAGATCTTCAGTGGGATTTAATAAAAACTTATTGTTATTATTAATTAAATTTGTTTCGATTAGTTTCCTATTGAACAGGTACACATTTTCTTACACATAATCACATGGAATTAACTATTTACTTCCCATATTAAAAATATCTGTGTACATGTGATATTATTTGTATACAAATATATTGATGTATTAAATATTTTATTTTTTTATCATATTTACTGCAAGTAAGTAATATTGTAAACAATTTTAATTCATAAACAAAATATGAAGTCAATTTATACTTGCACAGTAGTATGCTATTGTCTATACAAATATTTAAGAACTCATGATTACAACTTATGAGTATTAGGTATACTTAATAATAAAAATATACTTTTGTAAATGTACTGTACAATAAAGACCTTTGGATTATATCTAACAATGAAAACATTGTTTTATAATATTTGTTTAGAACTATTTGCGCCAAAACATTTTTAATTTTTTCTCAATAAGAGTAAAAACCAATTCTCTGTTCCATATTTTATATTTAAATATAAAACATAATATAAAGATGATAAATGCTATTAATTTATTTTAATCACAAATAAAATACCGTCAAACTTCAATCTGTATAAATAACAATACTATTTACCCTTACTATAATAGTTTTTTTTTTTTTTTTAATAAAAGCAAATAAAACTAAAAAAAAAAAACAATACTATTACCAGTTCATATCTTTTAAAGCATTCTGTGTGGAACATGGCTGTCTACATAGCAATATAACCACAGAGTCTGCTTTAGCTGGTATGAATCCAAGCACGAACACATTTTTAACACCACAAGAATAACATTCCAATACAGTTTCACCCAATGGACCATCTTTATGTAAAGTAACTTCCTTGTGCTTAGCTCGAACCAAATGATTGATTATATGTGATCCAGAAGTATTTCCACGTCCATTACAAAACCATTTTTTGCATATATTACACATAACTACGCATCCAGGATCATGAATACCACAATATTTGCATGCATAATATGGTAATTCCTAATAAACAAATTTATTTTTAACATATGGTATGTAAAATATTAGAGATCTCTTTTATTTTTTAAGCTAACAATCAAAAATTGTGATACACATCTATAAAATAAAATAAAATAAATATTTAGTTTTATACAGCTGTATAAGATCAATTCATTGTTAAATTTAATGTACAATAAAATAATAAAATAAAACAAAAATTAGTAAATGGTTAATACTTATAAAAAAAATAGTTTATAATAAGTAGGGCTCGGGACTTCTAGGAACTTGCATGTTTTTAAATAATTATAAAAAATATAGCTAAGTAATATATACATTTTTTTCATAGCAATACAAATTTATATTTAAAATTTATAGTTGCATTTTCGCATATTTGACCATTTTTCATTTATAAGTGCATATTTGACCATTTTTCATTATATAAATGCGTATTTGACAATTATTCATATGAAGCAGTAAGTTTTTAAATTTTATTAAAAAAAAAATTATAATTTATATCTTCGTATATCACGTGACTTGGAATTCAAGGTGTCTTATTGGTGCACTATTTGAATGCATTAAAATAATTATAACTACAAAAACCGTATACATTCTGCAAAAATTGAAGAATCTGCACAAGCTAAGGCTAACTACAAAAAATATCAAACATTTTAAATTAAAAAATGAATCTATTGATAAATTGCCTGTAGGTATTAGTAGTAATGACCTACAATTTTTAAAGTTTGCACCAATAAGTTCCGTAGACGTGTAACATTTCTTTTCTAAATATAAAAATATTTTGGCTGATAATAGGCAGTCATTTAAATTTTTCAACTTAAGAAAATATCTCATAGTCCAATGAAATGCACAAGGTTAGAAGAATTATAACTATATTAAAAATAAAAAAAATGTTTTCAATTTAATTTATTTTTAAAACCATTTTAAATATTTTGTTTTAGATAAAAACTTAATATAGGACGAAAACAAATTTGAAAAAAAGAAATAAATTATCTCAGATTATCATATTTATCATATATAAAAATATTATAATATATTACTAATTAATTTTTTTATTTAATTTATTATTACAAATATAATTTTTTTTAAATGCATATTTTAATAGCATATTTATTGATTCTTTAGGGCATGAATGCATACATATTTTAAGGTTTTTAAGGGTATGAAGTCCTAGCCCTAATAATAAGTCAATAAGAGTCTCGATTTGATATCTTTGTATATACCTGATGAATTTTTAATTTGAAACTTGTCAAACAATACATTAATAATCCAGGCTACACATTAATTTATTTCTATATAAAAATTATTTATTTATATAAATTTAATATGTAAATATATAATTTCAATTTAACAAAAATAAATTATCAAATTTAAAGAAAAAATCATTAAAAGTATAAAAAATATTTTAGTATATTATAAGAGCATTGTAGGTCTTTAATATATATATTTTCATACTAATTTTACCATATCATCATATTTTCCATACTTAAATATGTAACCATAATTTAGAAACCTTTAAAAGACATTACCTTGGTGAAAAATGAATCTTCTTCTTCATCCTCAAACTGCAGTTCACCAATCTTTTTAGTGACAGTTATGACATTTGTATCATCTTTATCGCTTTTATTGCTGAGCAACTGCATCTATATTCAAGAAATAAATGTCCATTAAAATACAATAAACCAACAACCACAACAATACTTTACAATCACAATTTAGATTGTGAACTCCAGAACAATAAAGTAACATACTCTATGTGAGGACGATGAATCCAATTGAGACATTGGAGCTTGGCTCTGCGAAGGCAACGTGAAATCAGTGAACTCAAACTCGCTGCCTTGGGTGTCCGCACCGATCATGTCGGCCTCTTCGGTCTCCAAGAACGTTAGAGTCTGCGAACTCGGTCCGTACGTGTCGACACTCATTGTGACCACTATTTTTGCACGGATTCGATTCAACTATACAATTACGTTCAGACTCGAATTAGAACGTCACGCAACGTTTAAACTCCAAGAAACGAGATGTGACAATGACAACACGCACACGACAAAATATTATGTTATCGGGTTCGGTTTAAACAGTTCAAAAACGGTACGTTGTCCGCGAACGGTTGTACGGCGCTAAGTAACCGTAATACTGCACATGTGTTGACAAAAACGCACGCAATATACAGAAAATAAAATATTATAATAATAATAACAATAATAATAATAATAATAGTATTATAATAATAGTAATAATAATATTAACTTAACGCGGTGCGAGACGACGTACACAATTCAGACAAAAAATAAATGAAAAGACGGCACACGCGCCATCAAGGACAATACCACTGATAAAAACGAGTCGTCGACTGCGCGCGATACTACCTGCCACCGAACTCTTATCGATCATGGAGAAAAAAATAGTGTGACACTGGCGCGAAACCTTTTTTATTTGTTTTTTTTTCTAACTCGTTTTGTTTAAACTCGTCCGTCGACGGTTTGAAAAGATTTTACAGACATAAAAACATTTTTATTTAAATTGTTAAAATTTAAAGAATTAAAAATTCTGCTACAACAGTGATGGTATTGCAACTTTAAAAATCATTGATTTCTTCCATATAATTGAAATTGACAAATTACATTGTATAATATTGATGAGGAACAAACTGTCTTCAGATTTCTTTGATCGCATACAAATTATACGAATTCATGGTTTATAATTAAAAAATATAACATTAGTAACAAAATATAAATAATAAGTATTAAACTTGAAGATCATATTTATTGTTTATAATTAACAAAGAATACTAATTATTAACATTTGATATAAACAATGAAATTAATTTAAATAATTAAAATTATATGGACACTTTTATTTGATTTATAAAAAATATTTACTTAAATTATTTGACGTGTTTACTTGAACATTTTACACAACTAATAATGTTTACTTAGGAGTATTAGAATCATCATCGGTTTGGTCTAATTGTGGTGAGCCTGAATTATCAACTGGTTTTTTAGATGGAGTTCTAGCAGTAGGAGATTCTTGTTTCTTTTGCAAAAGTGCATTGAAAAAACTAGCCAGCGCTCTTTCACTGCTGGGTGGAGGGTTATCAGTAATACGTTTATTAGCCAACAATGGTTTGGTAATTTCTATGGATTTTCTGGTAACAGGTGTTTGTGGTTGGGATATGTTTTGATTTAACAAAACAAGTTGTTTGGCTAAAAATCCTTGTTCATCTTCATCCTGGAGTTCATGTTCTTTATGTTGCTTCTCATATGGGAATGGTATAGCATCACTGTAATGTGATTCAGGATTAATTTTTTGCATATTTTCATAAAGCACTTCAATTTTTTTTAGACTATCCCAACCCGAGGGTACAAACACAGAATCTTTTTCTACAATTAATGCAGGCGTTTTAAATGGAAAACGATAAATTCTGAAAATACAAATAAATATAAATTAACAATCTTTTCATTTTTTTTTAAACGATATCAAACTAAATATTTTCACATTAAATAAAGACTATGAAAAATAAAACTTAATATCTAATTTATTATTTGAATAACATTAATTTCATTTTATCAATATAAAAAATATAAATTTATGACAAAGTACTTTAGAAAATTAATTGTTGTATACAACTTTTAAATAGTATAGGAAACTATATTATGATATTTATTTATTTTGAGTTAATTATCCAATAGAGAACTGACCATCAGAGTCAAGGAAATACATCTTTCTGCACTAGTAAGCTTACATGAGCTATAAAAAAACACTTATATTTAAATATTTATTTGTTGTATTAAAAATTAATTTTATTTGTTTAATTTAATCATTTATAATTTGAAAATAATTATGTGAAAAATATTGAATCTCCCTGAAATAATCAGTCCCCAGTAAGTTCATCTCTCTAAATATCTAATTGTAATGGATAGCAAGAGTATAATAAACTGTGACAATGCCAGGGATGCAAAGATATTAATTATTTCATTTTTATTCGACCTTATAAGTAAAATAAAAAAAATATTTTAAAATCTGTTAAGAACTTTCAAGCTTCCCATACCACTGTCAATCTTCTATTTATCTCAGTTAGTTATTTTACTATTAGTGTATGTAATTCAAGATTTACATATTGTGCACTTTGATTCAATATTTAATATATATTATTAATTATATAATATATTTCATTTTTTTTTATGTCAAACTATTTTTAGATTGAAAAATAATTTTATAATACACTTAACAAAAAAAAAACAACATATGTCAGTTGTACAAGTTATACTTAAAATAATAATATATCAAATTAATTCACCTTTTACACAATAAAATGATTTATATAAATATATATATATTTATACACATAAGCTAATTAGCTCCCACATTATATTTTATCATGAGTCAAATGAATATTAAAAAAATATTCCTATCATACTATATGAAACAAATGGTATAGATTATATGAATTTAAAATTATTAGATTATAAGACCAAATAAAACAAAAAAAAATGCAAGATTATAAAATTAAAATATACTGTAATCTAATTTACCTATGCATCAAGTATTTATAAAGAAGATCGCAGTTTTTGTCTTCCATTACAGATACATAAAACAAAGATGCTCCAAATTGTAAACAAAACTTTCGCAAACAGCATTGTATGTAATCAAAATGTTCTTCTGAATAGTTATTGATTTCTAAGTTCTTAATGCAATCAGTCATAGTTATAACAACAACAATATCCAAACCTAGATTTTTTGTTAAAACTCCTTCATTGAGAAGTCGAACCTTTGGGCAAGATTCATATGACAAATCTAAACATATTAAAAATGTATTAATATAAAGTAATCAATAGTGTATGTAGTATTTACTATCATGAGATGGGTAATCAATAATTCTATCGATGCATTTATCTCTAAAATGTTGTGTTTGTTCCATTCCTAATTTCAAACTGTCTATATGGTCTTGTAGTCGTGCCGACCAAAATTCTAAAGATTCCATAATTTTCCAAGGATCTTTCATGGAAGCAACCAAAATAATTGTAGTATCCTCGAAATTTTGTTCATTTAATGCAAATTTCATCAAATATTTTAATGACCTATCACCATCTAATGTCCAAACATTTAACTGAGCATTTTCATCTGTGCTGTCATCCCGTACCTATAAATTAAATTCATTAAAAATTTAAAAATTTTGAACTTTGAAGACAAAAACTGTCCTACTTGTATGTATCCATATTCCATTCCCCACCCCTGTTTTGAATCTTTCAGGCCTTGCAATTTAGTAACTAATGTTGTTTTGCCTGATTTACTATCACCCAGCAGTAATACATTTTTGTTTTCCGGCAATTTCTTTCGACTTTTATTTTGTACATCCAAAAGCAGAGTATTCCACTGATTGACATAATTTTCTTTTTCAGATAAAGTGCTCGCATCTAAAATGATTAACATTTGTATAACATAAAATTACGTTAGTTAACTGTTTAGAATGTTACTTACTCATATTTTTGGATTATTTTTATACTTAATTATCCTTATGAAAAAAAAAGAAAAAGTTACATACATCAAATATATCAACTTAATTTGAATTCAATAAAACAAGCCAGATTTTAAATGTTATTTATAACAAATTTAATTTTTAGTAAATTCATTATTAACAACTTATTATCAGGAATATTTATAATTCAATAATAATGATGATAAAATATTAACGTGTTAACAGGGGTTAACAAAACACGTCAAAACAATAAATTCCGGCGCCAAATTTCAAACGTCGCTAAATTATGACTTCCAATATCTCACACCACAAGAAATTCGCTGTGATTGCTATAAAAATACGATACCTGCATACGTACGTAGTGAGCTGATTTCAATTATGGTTTTGGACGTTACTCATTGCACGTATACCTACCTACATTTTAAAGCAAAAAACATATAAATTATACAATCAAATAATGATTTTGTTATACCTAATATTATTGTGACCAGTGGTCGAATCGTGAACAATTAAGCAGAGGAGCTCAGCTTTCTGATTGAAAAACGATTTAAAAACTGCGTTATATGTGCGCAATTATTTAACACAGACACGTGAAGGGCTTCGCATATATTTTGAATACCACTATTAAGCAGATGTAGAACTAGAAATTTTTACGCCCGGAGAAAATGTTAAAATTACACCCTTTCATAGACCAATAATCAAATACTCTTCTCGAGAATTTTTTTCTAATAATTTATATACAATCATACTTGTTGAGTTTTAATCTAATATCAGTATTTAACAAAGTTAAAAATATCAAATTAGTTGTTAATAATTATAAAAATTACACCCTTTACAATTTTACGCCCGGAGATGAATTCCCGTCTTCCATCCCCTAGTTTCGCACCTGATTTTTATCCACACAAATAATTAAATTCCAAATATTAATAACAAACCAATAAATACCAAATTATAACTGCATATACCAGATATTAAAATTTATAATTTTTCTGAAATTACGACGCCGTCGCTTATCGTAACTACCATAATCACCATGTAATATTTTATTATGAAAATATATTTTCTTATGTTTGCATAGCACAATTCTATCTATAACTATATATTGACGATCAAACGTAATTTCGGCAAACATAGACTGGGTATTGATAAGTGATAATACTAGCGGAACTCAACGTGTTAATAAACGAACACCAAAAATATTTCTGATATTATAAATCGTAATATTCGTTATAAAATTAACGTACATTCATAGGTGGATATTTGGGGGGACTTAATCCACCCCTGAACGTAATCTCACCACATCAAACGTCAAAAAATTGTATATTTTAATATTTGATATTTATAATTTTTTTTTTTTTTTTTGTTGTAATACGAAAATGGTCTGAAATATTTACTACTACTGGACTATTTGGAGTAGCTATTTAATATTTTATATTTTTATGTTATTTTTTTATATTACCTATATATATATATATATATATATATTTGGTGCCTCAACTAAAATAAAGTAGGAGTAGCAATTAATAGGTTGAAGCGTTTAAAAATGTCTGTGTACGCTAATGGATAAGACAAAAATGTTAAGTCTCCCCCCATGGATGTGACCAAATATCCTAACCTAGCTTATGCGTAAATCGAAATCCAAATTAATAAAAATTATTTTGGACATTAGTTAGGATGAACTTGGCGTACCCCGTTATATTAAATAAATATTGTGGGCAAAATTAAAATCCCCTAAAAAAATTAAATAGTAAATTGCCCTAATAGTAAACTCCCCTGAAAACATTTTGCTACCGTATTACATTTACGTAAACTCCCCTAAAAACAACCATCTAATTTAATTCCGGGCCATTGTAACACGCAAGCATTTCTTAATCCTTTCTCAAAATCAGTTACAATTTTATTTGGTTTGAACTCACTACCAATTTCGTTACATAGTACATTTATTGTTTGAAAACATTGTTTATAAGTTGATTCCTTTTTATCATTCAATAAACAAAATATTAAAGGAACATAATGAACATTTAAATAACCATCGAAAGTTAAGAATTAGTAAAAAAATTTAGCACAGACATCAAATGTTCCATCAAGATAAACAATTTCGGCTTGACAAAAAGCTCTTAAATTTGATTCACATGAAAAAATTATTAAATTATCTAGTATATTATTTATTAATACAAAATGTTCGTCTTGGATTGTTTTTATATTAAGTTGCTCAATAGCTTGGTGGACAGAGTTCCTATTTGTTAGTAAAGGAGGTAAAATTTTACGGCATGCATTGTATGCGTTTCTTTTAACATATTTTAAGTCAGTAATTTCTAATTTACTAGTTAACTGGTAATTTAAACATTGAATTAAAACTTTACTTGGTTTATCATGAGGATTATCAGATGCTTTTCTTTTTACTGATGCAGACAGCTGTTGACGCTGCATAATTTGTTCACTGCAAGATTCGTGCTTATGACATTCATTACTTGATGATATTATATTTGGTGGTTTTAAAATTTTTATAAAAGACATTTCTTAATACAACAACACCACTTCTTTTCTCCAGTTTAAATCAATGTAAGTTCAAAATAATATTTATATATTTTATACAAAATTAATGAACGACCGCGTTTACTGGTAACAAATCGAATTTCTGATATACCTATACTTATTAATTCATAAATAAATATAAATAATAAATATATATTTTATGTTAAAATATCACACGAAATACAAACGATGTTATACATTTATTATCGAATCATATATTTCAAGTAACGAAAATCGCATATGATTGACTAGGAAGGGAAAGAAGTTAGACCCAGGAATCTTAAACTAATAAAAATATATGCGATATCGTTTTACCGATATTACACGAATACTGTAGAAATATATTTTTGACAATAATTGATGGATAACGAGGGATTACTGTATTTAATATATTTTTTATACGTTTGGTACAACAATTCGATTTATACTTATCGTGAGTTTTTAAATATGGACTAACATCATAGTTTTTGTACTGACCTCTTCAATTATCAATCATCAAAAAGTACAAAATTTAATTCAATACCAATAATTCATAGCCAAAATAAAATCAATAAAAAGTATAAGAGACTATACTATAAAATATAAATGTTTACTCATAATGATTATTTGTATAGTATTTTTCTAATTATAAAATATGAATAAAGAAATATATATGCAATTAAAAATACGAATATTTTTGGAGGATAACTAGAACCGCCTCTATGTGGTGTCTTCTGGATTACTCTAAATGGTTCTAATGTTATTAGGGGAGTTTACTATTAAGGCAATTTACTATTTAATTTTTTAGGGGAATTAACATTTGCCCATTTCAAATACATAAAATTGATTTGAAAATTTGCAGGCAATTTTTAAAATAAAATATAACACCTGTAAATATCATAAACAAATCATATTTGTAATATAATATAAAAGTCTAAGGCATACACAAGAATACTTTTAGGATGATTACTAAATAATAAGAAAATATTGATAGACTAAAATAAATTAAATTATTTCAAGTGTGATTTATACCAGTCCCTAGGTATATGAGTAGGTATAATACCTAAAAAAATATTTTAGGGCAAAAAAAATTATTGCTATTGTTTATTATTATTATTAGAACCCAAGATTAAAAAGTTTGATAAACTTTACTTCAAAAAACTCATTTCGTTAAAGGTACAAACACATAATCTAAGCAATATTAAATAAATGAAATTCTAAAATATTGCTGTCACCCATTTGGGTTCAATCAATAGGAAAATGTTCTACCTATGCTGTTACATAGTAGTATGAAGGTTCCGCAAAATAATTTAAGTCCAAAATGTAATTATATATTATTTATTGAGTGGTTTAACAATACTTTAAATGCATTTATTATCACTAAAAATTACAAGTTGAAATCAAACTGCTGGACTATGCTTACGAAAAAAGTAATTCCAAAATAGAAAACTTTCAAATGTTCAGGGGTTCGTGGTACTATCATTATAAATTATTAATGATTTACATATATGTACATAGACTTGAAAATTAGTCATTAAAATAATTTATAGCATTAAATATTAGATAAAAAAGTGTTTGAATTTTTTTATGTACTCGTATATTATAATGTATTATACATGATTAAAATTCATTCAAAATTTTTTCTCATATGATTTTTATTGGAAATTTTAAGAGGGAAAAAAACAAAATCATACATAGGTTGAAAACATACAAAACTACAAAAAAATGTATAGGTAAGACTGCACAGTATATAATGCTAAAGTATTAACATACAATTTCCTATCTACAAGGTTACAAATTTTTTTACTCAAATGTTTAAGAAAATAATTAATTGATTCTTAATTATATCAATTTTATGCACCAAATAAGATATTTGAGTACTAAAATATTTGTTTAAACTGTAGTTATAAGTTTTAAAAATGACAACTATTTAAAGTACAATCTAGAATATAATGCTGTTTTAGAAAAATAAGACCACATTAATTTAACATTTAACAATTCTACCGTTATAATAGATTTTACTATCTTAAACTTTTCAAAATAAAACAAAATATATTTTAGTAACAGTTTATTATTGCAATTCTAAAACAAATAAATAATTATGAAAATAATACACTATAAAATTGAACAACAGACGGAATGTTTCAGTGAAACAAAAGCTAAAACCAAAATTAAATTTCTTTGATGGAATTTAAAAAAAAATAAAAGAAAAATACTATTAGAAACACATCATTCTTTATTGGCAGTAGCTTTGAAGTTTTTGTGCAGCTCGGGCTTAATGTCATACACAAGTTCAAGAATTTTCTCAATGACAGCCTGTTTATTGACAACTACAGCCTTATTCATCTCTTCAATCTTTACCTTAGTGTCAGCATCTATCTTAGCTGCAACATCTTCCCGAGAACCCATATGCTAAAAAAAAGTGTTCAATTTAGAGAAGAAAACATATTATGAATCAATTTATTAGTTTACACTGTAGAATAATAAGAACTGTAATCAAAGTATGTTATATAATTTTAAAAATCAAAATTATTTCCATAAAAATGTAATTAATATTTAAAATATTGAAATTAAATCACCGCTTTGCTGTTACCTTAATTTCAAATTCTTTAAATTGTTTTTCTCTTTCTTGTCTATATTTTTCAATTTCATCTTGAGCTTCTTCTTTAGCTTGCTTTAAACGCCTTGCTTTGCCTAAAAATAAGTATAGAATAAAGTACACACTGAATACAAAAACTGTTAAAGCTATACTAACCATGCATGCATGGATAATTATAATTATGTAGCTTTTATTAGTGATTAAGTAATTATATTACAAATTCTTATAAAACCACACCTATTTGTATATGTTATTTAATATAAATTACTTTATTTCATGTTTTTAAATTATAAAATAATAAAAATTAATGTAATAACACGAAAATCAAAACATTTTGAAATAAACAAGGTGTGGCATAAGATCGTCAATAATTGTTCGCCAAGTATTTACAATTTGTGGGACATTTTAATCGGAAATAGTAATGGGATTCATAGAGCGACAAAAAATTATAAAAATTGTTTAAACTTCAATAAAAATTTGGGAATAAAAGTTTGGGACCAATAATTAAGCCACGCCTTAAATTATTGAATACTTACGTTTCTTGGCTTCGGCCACCTTTTCTGCAGCCCTCTTTTCAGCTGCTAGCAACTGTTGAATACCTTGCGTCTGGCTGGCCATAATTTACGATTTAGATGAACTTAAAATAATTGTAATCGGAAATTTTGAAGAAGAAAGTCAGGGAGTCGGAATGAACCAAAGAATATGATACGGGAGAATCGAGACTTATCGTCTGAACGGTAAATAAATGAGAATATGGGTGTCGCCAAGGTTTCGTACAACACAATCAGCTGATTATCAGTTGCCTGACGTGATATATTTTTTTTTTAATTTATCCATGAACATTTATAACCTTATAGTAGGCCGATAACAGCCGTGGTGTTGTGTGCTTGGAAGCGGCGCGAAATAATACTTTATCAAATCTTTTGCTCCCAGAATTACCAAATGAGAGACAATTATATAATTATGAATTCATTTTAGAATAATATTCTGTTTTTAGTCGGTCTTTAATTTCAGTTGTACAAAAATTATGTCGTTCGAAAGCTTGGCAAAAGATCCTATGTGAGTGTAATAAAATATACTCGGTACATATTAAAGTTAGATTGTTTATATTGAACAATTTTGTTTTCAGTTTTTCATCGGGATTTGTACTGTTGAACGAAATTGATGACAAAAAATTTGTTCGTTTAGTGGACAGGATGTTTAAAGATTTTGAACCCAATAGATCTTCATTATTTACAGAACATGAATTGGCATCTATAGAAAAATCATTGAAATTGAATAGTGATCAATGCCAATGTATACTGAATTGTCTAAACCGTTTGTTAAAACAAGTAATTCATCGCCAAAATTAAGTAATATCAAAATCTCTTCGACCATGATAAAATTATGTTTACTTAGGTAATAAGTGATGTGATCAAACCTGTTGTATTGAAAAGTGTATTGTCCAATATATTTTCCTTTAATGTAAGCAAAGTTCAATTGTTTTGTAACTGTTGGACTGCTAATGCTGAACAAGTAGTTTCCAGGCTTCAGCAAAACTTCACTCATTTTTACAGGGTAATCACAATTATCTTTCCAACCTAATGCTGCTTTTCAAATAACAAATTTGATTAAATAAAATCTTTCTTATGTTTTTATTTAGTTAAAGGATGTGAATTGGGCAATACATATTTCATCAAACGTAGGAATTGAATTATCTGATCCAGAACCTAGATGCTTAATAGAATTTAAAGTAGAAGACAGTTTATGTAATGATGAGCATAAAACCAAAGAAATTCTATTGGATATGAATGAAACAGAATTGAAGAAATTTTATGATACGTTAGAAACAATTAAAGTACAAATTAATACTGCTTCATAGTAATAGTTACAATTTTAATTGATAATATTATTGATATTGTCAATTGATTTATACAATATTGAAAATATTAAATTTTAAATAATTTGGTTATAGTTTTATTTTAAAAATATATCTTATATTATTTAATGATACTACTAATTAATAATTATTTTTAATGAATTAAAATAAAAAATGTAATTGTTTAAATATATATATATATATTTATCCACTGTCTTGGATATTTTTCCTTGAGTACCTATCAACAATTTAAATTTTATTATTCTATGTATATCTAAAATAAAAATTCCATCCCTAATCATAATTTAAAATTTTTTAAACTATTCAGAAAATTATATATTTTATATAATATATCTATAATATTGGTTAACATTTATAAGCAGTGGACCTTACAAATTTTTGATTAGTATATATAATTGATAGTATATACCACTTGTAATCCACCATCCCCATTGACAGGTTTATGTAATCCACCATAAAATAAAATTTAATGTTTATAAAATATGCTTATATTTAAACAGATATTCGTTCATCTTATGTACTTGATATATTAATGTATTATACTCCAATGTAATCTTTTAAGTTACAATATTGAATTTATTATAATTAATCCAGTATGACTATCCATCAACCCACTACCAAATTTTAAAGGAGCAATTTCTCCAAAAACAATACCTTCAATGTAATATTTTTAAGATGATACTCTAGACCACATGCATTATATTCAATTGTATAGTTATATTGAATTTGTTTAGCAATGCTAACTAAAAAATCTGTTCAAAAATCAATATTATACACCAATTGACAGTATACCTTTGAAAATGGAAGTCATTTAGTAGTCCTTAGTTAGGACATTAATTAACAATATCTACATTGAAACTTGTTTAGTGAAAATCATTTTAATTTTATATAAAATATAACTCAATAATAATATTTATAATAATCAATGGATGCAGCAATATTTAATTTTAAAAATATAGTTAACAATTATAATTTCATGGGCTATTCAAAATGTAGAACTGTATTCAATATGACCTTAAAGGTAATAAAACTAATTATGAATTTAGATACAATGGAAGTCAGATATGCGATAAGGTCGATTGCATCATTACCATAAGCACACAAATAGCATTTACTTACAATATTAACATGTAATAAAATATAATATATTAATAACAATACAATGATTTTTTACAAATGTATGGAAAAATATTTATATAATAAATAATAATATTTCAATGTAACTATTTATATAAACTGCAATTGTTTACCATTAGGTAATGGTTCAAAATATTGGTCAATAATTTCATCTTTTACGTCTTCTAATGAAGATGGAGACCATTTTGGATTCTTATCTTTATCAATCAACAACGCACGGACACCTGTAGGAAAAAAAGATATATTATTAATTATTTTGTTTTGGCAGACATAAAAATAGAAAATACCTTCAAAAAAGTCAGAAGAATATTTGGCTTCAATACTTCTATAAGCTAGACAATATTCCATTTTTAAACATTCGTCTAAACTCAAATTTTTTCCTTTCAATATTTCTTTTCGAGTAATCTTTAGTCCTGTGGGACTAACTTCTTTAAGCGTTTTAAGTATTCCTCGTGCCCAATCTGAGTTATCTTCATTCAAAGCATCAACAATTGCTTCAACTCTTTCATGGCTAAATATTGAATTTATTTTATTCATGAGCGGTTCCATGGTGAACTTTACATCGTCCAGGCTGTCCGTGTTTTCCCTAAGGACAATCTCTGGATCCCGGATGTCTTCAATTAGTTTGGTTTTTAAACTTTCGATTTTTGAACTATTGATGTAATGTGTGGCAATACCCGCTTTGGCCACATCACTGCCTTTTAGCCTTAGCCCAGTTAAACCTAGTAGCACTCCAAGATTTCGGTCCATTCTGGACAAAATGTAACTACCACCAACATCACAAAATAATCCAATTGCTGTTTCTGGCATAGCGAATAGCGTTTTTTCGGTAGCTACCCTGTATTTTCCATGCGCAGATATTCCGACACCACCACCCATCACAATACCGTCAATTAATGATACATAAGGGATTTTGTATTTACCAATTGCACTGTTCATTGAATATTCGTGGTTAAAAAATTCCGTACCCATTTCAATTGATTTAGCGCATACACCATTTTCAGTGATAGACTTCACGTCACCCCCAGCACAGAAAGCTTTCCCACCAGCTCCTTGGACAATCACCATTCGGACTTTGGACTCATACTCCTTGAGTTTCGGGTTGATTTTCTTGACCATTGAAATATTAAGAGAGTTCAACGCTTTCGGCCTGTTAAGGGTAATTATTCCAACATCGTTTTTAATTTCAAACAATACGTCATCCATGACCGTAGATAAATATCGTTTTAAAATTCTCACGTTTGACGAACATTTAAGGCAAGAATAATAAATCATCTGTAAACAAATTTATACAATTAACATAGATTATTAGTCACATTACGTATAGTGTTGAAAGCATTTTTTTTTTTTTTCATGTAGTTCAATCATTTTAATCAAATGCGTAATATAAATAGTTCGTGGATTACACCGATACGGTTAAATTGTCAAATATTGTAAATCAGTACTTACCTTTTCGATACAAATAACTGTGTACGAATTTACTGTGACAATAAAAAGACTTGATAAATTCGATTTCGGCGTGTATACGTAAAGGTGGTTGTATAAAACAACGAATCGATTGAATGCTAATCAAGAACGAACTACGGTCAAGCGCTTATGATGTTAGCAATTTATATTGACCTGCAGGAGCGATTGGATTTTTATAATTTTTTTTATACGCTTTTCGTATAGTGATACACTTCTATAACTATTATCAGTCGAATGTTATCTACGCCCGTGGGCCTATAACATATTTTCCAACCTAACCTTTATAAGTATATCGATGTTCTGGGGCTTATCAACAGGTATTACTTTATCACTTAGTCACTGAAATAGATTTCCGATAAAGTTATTTTATGACTACTATTGATGGAGGAAGTGTCGAATGATATAACTATTTTTTATCATGTATTCAAGATTGCTTCGAGTTTTCGTGTCCGAAAATGAATTCGCTGCCAAAGCGTTACTCAGACGCAAATATTGCCGTCTCTTCACCGGGCGATTACCGTTTGAAAACTGTTCGCTACTACAAAATCGAAAGGGATTCGACCTTCGAGAACACCTTTCCAACATAAAACAGTCGTGTCTCCTAAAAAAATATTTTTCCTCCAACAACCAGTAATAATGTTTCGTCATTATCGAGTTATAATTATGTTTATTTCTTTTATTTTGTTCTCCTTTCAGGACTGAAAAAGAATTTGAACAGGCGTGCAATGAAACATTAGAATCTTTGTGTGAATATCTAGAACACATTGTTGAAGATAGTCCACAACTTGATAACCCTGATGTGACACTAAACGTATGTATATATTTATAAATTATGAACATAGTGTTTACATTATGGTTTCATCTTGTATACATATAATTTTAAATACATTTTTAATCATACAGGATGGTGTATTGACCTTACAATTAGGTGAACCTTATGGAACATACGTTATTAACCGTCAGACACCGAACAAACAAATTTGGTTAAGTTCACCAACAAGTGGCCCTAAACGATATGATTTAAAGTGTTCAAAATGGATTTACAAACATGATGGTGTTAGTTTGCATGAATTATTGACTAGTGAACTATCCCAAATTCTTTCAGTCGATGTCAATTTTTCTAAATGTGTATTTGGTGGTGCTTCATGCAAATAGTTAATTTTATTTATGTACTTATACAATTTTGAATTAAATATTGTTAATTATAATGTTAAACATATATAGGTATTATTTTATGAATTAGAAATTATAATCCTAACATTTTGAATGCTATAATTATATTTGTGATATTATTAGACATATTATTAACTAATAAAAATAAGAATATTTTTACTGTCTTTTTAGTAGACATGTTTTCTCATTTCTAAATTATTAGTTTTTATCATATCTAGTAAAAATATTTACATGATAATACCAGAAATTTAGGTTTAAGCTATATGGTATTATTTAAAGTGTACAATAAAACTTTTCTAAAGGACCCCTCTGAAGACAAAATTGCAATATTTTAAAATGGCAATTTTGAAAGAAATAAGTGCTCTAATATACTGAGTTTTTCAATCTTTGTTTTATATGCTAAGTTGTTGGAATCAACAATAGAAACTCAAAAAAGTGTTACCCTTAGTCATCGGAAACAAATTAATATCTCTAATTATTTTTCTAAATTATAAATTTAATAGCTAATGAGTAATAAAATATTAAAAGTGTATTTATTATATATATCTCATACATTGTATACATTGTTTCAATGTACTTCAACATGATATTTGTTTTGGAATTATACATGCTTACCTTTAATTTTAATTTTTTCAAGACTTTTTTTCAATCTCTTTTTAACAGAAACATTTTATCCCGGAAAAATTAGTTTGTCCCAATAATATAGGTAGGGTCTGTAGAACAAAGTGCAATTATAGTATCTGTTCCTTTTTTTAGACATGAAAAAAATTAAAAAACTTAAAAATGTATTTTTTATATCCAAATATTATTAAAAATTTACAATAAGAAGTACATAAATATATGTATTAAATGTTTAATAATTATTATTACAATAATCTTAAAATGCTTTATTAGTGTCAAATTATTTGCTGTACCAAACTACGAATATAAACGAACTAAATTGTTAAGACTTGAGATTGGTATTTATTACACATGGATACATTTTGTCTTTCGATATAATAATCTGTATGTAATTATATATCATATGTAAATGGATATAACATAGGTATATATATTTTATAATGATAAGTACTAAATATCATTATGCGATACATACCGCAGTAGTGCGACTACGGGGGGTTCTTAAGTGGGTGGAAATCTTTTTGGCTAGTTCACTTTTCGACCATTCTGAAATGTTATTTTTTTAAGTTTTTCTAAGTATACTATTTTAGTTACCAATTTGAAATTTTCTTTTCTCATTTTTTTCCTGTTAAACTATTAATTAGTTTAATAATAATATAATATTATTAACTAATTAACAATTTATTTTTAAATCACATATTAAGTCAAGTAAGAAACATAAAAAAATGTATTTATGTTTTTGAATTTATAAATCTATTTATACAAATTAAATATATTTTTACAATAAGCTAAATTAATATAAGAGTAGTGAACGAATTTCAGTCTAAATTGTTGAAGAACCCATCCAGTGGTAGAACATCATAACAGTGGACAATTTTAATAATTTAAAAGGTCTCGACACCATTTGTGTGTTTCAAACTACTTCTGGGATCACTAGGGATGATGAGAACATATACGTTTGATACAAGAGGTATTACGGTGGTTGGGTAGATTTGAGTGGAAGCGTTTACAGAGAGTTTTAATGTGGAGTAGTTAAATATAGAGTGTGTCGTTTGAGAAAAAGAAAGGAGCTTTTGTAATTTGACGGAGGCATTTAAATTGAAAAATAAAAAAATATATTCAAAAATTTAAAATTTACATTAAAAAAAAAACTCTCCTTTCTCTTGAATTTTTACATACGATTCCGTTTTCATTTATAATATTCAACTAATAGATACATAACTGGAGGGAAGGTTTTTAAAAACATTTAGTCCGTAAATACTTTGTCTTTTTCATTAAATTCCGAATAATTTTCTATTGAATTTTTTTTAGTCGAATAAGTATGGCTTCTGTGACCTCCTTACGACTTGTATTAATAATTATATGATCAATAATTTTTGTTTTATATGGATTATGAATATAATCATATTCACCATCATACACATTTTTTTTTAATCTCGTTATTTTAATTAGGTAATGACACCTAAAATTTAATTTGATCGACCGTCAACGTGTAAGTGTTGGATTCTCCATAACACAATCAGTAATCTCTTTTAATATATAGAAGACATTTCTGGGATGGAATATATTAAAATCATGTACTAGAATTATAATAACTTTTTTAAAATCGATAATATAATGCAACCTTATATTTTTGATACTTTTTATTTAATTGAATATGTAATTTTAAAATAAATTATAAATTGTAAATGCATAATATATGATTGTTATATAAATTGGTACTTTAACAGAAAAAAAACGTGAAGAATATTTAAAATTGGTGTCCAAAATAGTGTATTCATCGAAAACGGTCATTCCAGAATGGCCAAAAGTGAACAGACCGATAATAAAAAGGTTAATTTTGGACGAAAAGTGTCCCGCCTACTTAAACACCCCCGTGTTCCATATCATTATAAATTAAAAATATCTATAGTTAATGACACTGTCTCAGATGCGACGGAAAGTTTGCGTTTATTGACAAATTTGCATTGATATTCTGATATGTCACGATCACGTGTTTTTAAGAGATATAAACCATTTTTTGAAGGTCGTAATGAAATTAAAGACAACCAACGTGCTGATCGTCCATGCTTGTCAAAACTTGACGATAACATTTAAAAAATCAATATCATACGAAAAGATCAGCGACTGAGCATTAAAATAATAGCTGAAACATTTAATATGGATCATAATATGGAATAAGTTAATAGGAATAGTTAATAAGGAATATGAACTGTTAGAAAAATGTTCCATAATCAATTTAACATGACAACATTTTGCGCTAAAATGGTTCCTAAAAACCTCTCTCAAGTACAAAAATATGATAGTCGACAAATTTGCACAGGCATTCTCGGACGGATGAGAAGTGAACCAAATTTGTAGAAAAGGATGATTACATTTGATGAAACTTGGATTTTCTAATACGATCCTGAAACTAAGATGTAGTCCTGTATTGGAAAACTTTCGTTTCATCAAAAATAAAAAAAGTTCGAATGAGCAAATAAAAATAAAAGGCAGGTCTTATTCTAAAGGGCAATACGACCCAAATTGGGTAATAGAAAAAATCAAAAGGGCAGTTGACTTTATGAATATGGGCAACTTACAAAAATATAATTTTCCTTGTAGAATGATAGAAGTTTTACTGAGTATTTGAAATTTATGTAATACTGTGTAATATTTATGTACCTAATAACTAATAACTATGTAAGTTTACAATCTTTTTTACTTTGATGATTGATTAATCTATGAAATTTAAATTTAAATAGTGGTATACGTGTAACGGAAAAGATCCTCATTTTTTTTTAATATTTTATCACGCGATGGTCAAAATTCTAAAATATTAATACACAATTTATTTGGGGAGTGGGTGTCATAATCTAAATAATATTCATAAAACAAGCTTTTTAATGCTTTTGGGCAGTAGGTAAAAATCCTTAGAATAAGCCCTGATCAAAGGGTATTTTGATCGTATTTTTTGATTTTAGGAGTAATTATGATTGAATGAGTACCTCAAAGACAAATTATAAATCAACAATATTATTTACAAGGCTTGACAATACTCCAACAACGAGTAAGAAGAAAGCGTCCTGAATTATGAAAAAACGAATTGTGGATCTTGCAGCAAGGCAACGCGCCGGCTCATAATGTTTAAAATATTAATATTATATTAATGCATTAATACAGTTTCTGGCCAAAAATCGGATTCCAATGCTACAACACTCCCCATTACCCCAGATCTTACTCCATGCGACTTTAGGCTCTTTCCAAAATTATGAAATGCGTTAAAAGAGATATATTTTGAGTAGTTGAAACTGTAAAACAAAATCAACAGAGATTTTTAAGGCACTATAAGAAAACAATTTCCAATACTGTTTCAATCAATGAAAAATACGAATGGAGCGATGTATTAAATTAGGAGGAGAATATTTAAAAGGGAAAAAATGTAAATAAAATATTTTTAAGGTGAATGTCTCGTTATTTAATAGCCATAATAATTACCATAGGCTATGTGGGATTTAGGTAATAAAAATCATTCACAATTTAATTTAATTAAAATAAACAATATATTACATAAATATGTATGTACATTAATGTGAAAAACAAATATCGATACGCGTTACAATTACAGAGGAATTGCCGAATATATCGCGGAGAATGTTGCGGAGTGTAATTCACGGTGTGTCGTGGATTGTACCTACTCACAGACTGACTGAATAATTAAGGGGAAGGTCCGGGGCAGTCACCCCCATGGCCTTCTTTTCTTCAAATTGTTTTTATTTATTATTTATATCATTCTAAGAAAATACATAAATGTGAAATACATGTATAATGTTCACCTATCTATAAAAGGGTTTAGGAACACTACTGACCTAGACTGATCCTTCAATTGAATAATCAAGATAGTTATCAAGAAACTAAGCTATTGGTAATAGACTTATTTGAGTGATAGCCAAACTGTTCAGGAATAAGGCATGAAGACATATTCGAAGATATGTTATCAAGGAGCTAACCTAACCAAATTATTCTATCGTCATTTTTGAAAACAATCTAAGAAAACATATAAATTTTTATTTTCTATAAAAAAATCTTTTGAAAATTATACATTTTATATTAATTTTTGAAGGGGTGAACGCAAGAAAAATTTCGGAAAGGGTTTTGAAAAATTTAAAATTTTGATAAAGCATGCTTTTTGTAATGTTAAATAATTTTAATTTTTTAATGTTTATATATTTTTGTTTCTCAGACAATTAACAAAAATATTTCAATATCAATAATCATAGAAGTAATTATCTATTAACATGAAGTCGAGTACGAATTATACTAAACCCATAATATCTAATATTTTATGTCTATTTATAATTTTATATTCTTATTTCTTAAAATGCATGCATAAATGTAAAAATGTCGAGTGATAAATTATGCCAAATTTAAATATTTTTACATTATACGCATATTACTTGATATAAATATGTTATTGCATTAAATTTAAAAATAATAATAATTTTTGAACAATAATTTTAAACTGTTATTTCAATTATTCATGACTGAGCCGGTATTTAAAATAAAATAGTGTTTAATTGTGAGCATTTTAACCCTTGTAAATAAGAGGAATTTTTTTATTATAATATACGAGGGGCAAATGATAAGTAATGCACAATCATGAATTTTTCGAAAATGAAGAGAGATAATTGAAATGAAAAAAATATATATAAAAATACACTTCTTTAGCTAGAAATTAATACCTTTATTTTTCAATATAATCACCATTTACAGATATACACTTCTCCCAACGAGTCACAAGTTTCTTCATACCGTCACTGAAATATGTAGCTGGTCTCTTTTTTATCCAAGACTTCACTGCTTCCTTGACTTCTTCGTCCGACGTGAAATGGGTGCCTTTGAAGTCTCTCTTAAGGTCTGGGAAGAAGTGAAAATCACAAGGTGCCAAATCTGGTGAATACGGTGGGTGTTGAAGAACCTCGAATTTCAACTGTTTGAGAGCGGTACTGGTTGCATTTGATGTGTGAGGTCGAGCGTTATCGTGATGCAACAAAATGGTGTCAGTTGATCCACGAACGCGACACACTCGTTTCCTTAATTTTTTCAGTGACTCAATGTATCGGGCTGAGTTTATACTTGTCCTCTTTTCCAAATAATCCGTTAGATGAACTTGATTTTCATCCCAAAATATCGTAAGCATAATCTTTCTTGCAGAAGGCTGAACCTTGAACTTTTTGAGCTGGGGAGAAGTGACAGACGATATTCCATACTCTGTCTTTTTTCCTCTGGATCGTAGTGATGCACCCAAGTTTCGTCACCGGTCACAATTTTTAAGAGAAACTGCTCTCCTTCTTGGTGATAACGATTCAACAATTTTTGGCTACACTCAACTCGAATTTTCTTGTTTTCCTGTGTTAACATTTTCGGTACCCAACGAGCGCAAATTTTTCGATAGCCAAGTTGCTGAATAATGAACCCGACTCTTTCTTGCGACATCCCAACAATATCAGCTATGCGGTTTTGAGTTATTCGACGATCATTTTTGATGAGCTCGTCCACTTGAATTCGATGTTTTTCATCCGTAATAGTTACAGGTCGTCCATCGCAATGTTTATCCAGAATATTCATTTTACCAGGGTCATCTAATTTACATTTTGATATCCAATGAGATACTGTGCTTCGGTCTACAGTTTTACTATCGTAAACAGCTTTTAAGCGACGATGAATGTCTGTCGGATTAACATTTTCGGCGGTTAAAAATTCAATCACAGCTCGTTGTTTTAATTTCGTTGACAATACGTCAGTACTAGGCTCCATTCTGACACGCACTGATTAGAAACAAATCGAGTCATGTTCAAATGGGTACTTCTCAGTTATAAACAATAACAATAGTTGTATTTGAATCTAATTTTGAAGTCTTTATCTTATTACGATTGTGAGTTATTGGCGATTGTGCATCATTTGCCCCTCGTATGTATAGGTATGCAAGTATTTAAATATCGAAATGAAATTTGCTAGTATTCAAATTTAAGTTGACAATATTTGAGGCGGGATCTATTATCACCACTAAAAATTTTGCTTATACGTAGCTAATATAATTATATTAAAATATTATTATATTATTATAACGTTAAAAATATCATTCTTATATTACTAATTTATATGATTTTTTTTATATTTTCTTATAAATATATACATATATATAGACGTAAGTTATATTCTATTGTACGTTTTTTATATTTCTTTTATGTACATAAAATATATACAATAATAATATATATGTATTTAAAAATAAAAATAAAATAAACATTGGCTTATCAGCATATGATAGTAGTAAGCTATAGTAAAAATATTTTCACATATTATTATGTTCGGAAAATAAGTTTAAAAACGGTTTTTTTTCTTGATAAAATATAAAATTATTTATACTATAATAGGTAATTATAAATGGTTACTATTACGCAGCTTCTATTATTAATAAAAAATCGTACTACACATTTTATAATTTACTATGATATGATACAGAGTCCCCTCTATCCCACTTTTATATGATTATAATTTTTAATACAATGTTGGTAATATTTTTAATTAATAGTTTTTTTTATTTATAAAATTGCTCATTATAATTCAGTAACTATCAATCTGATATTTTTTAAACTGAAAATATACTTATGTTTGGTATACATCTGAAAACTATAAAAAAATATCTATTTTAATGTGGGATTTAAAATGTAATAGATATATTTTAGTCCTCATCAGCTATCTTGCCTAAACTGACTTCTTGAAGAACACCTTCATAGTAGTTATATTTAATAGTATTTAGTAGGAACACACTTCTCAAATTCGTAATGCACACTTCCAATTTCGGATTACACACTTTTTGTTGGGGTTCACTAAATAATAGCGGCTACTATTACATTACAAAATTTTAAACCATTATTAAACATTATTACAGTTGTTATTTGTTAGTATACCTCATTTGACTATATTTAAATATATATATATATATATATATATATATATATATGATTATATTTGTACTCCCTACTTAGAATAACTTATACAAGGTATATTCCCTAGGAAAACAAGAAACAAGTTTATTTGTTACGTGTATATTCATTTACAGACAAACTTGTTTTCAACTATATATTATAATACAATGCTGGTACTTCTTCAGATGTTTTGTTTGGAACTTGAAATCTCAAATTATAATTTTAATTTTTACATTATGAGTATTAAGATTATTCATATTATGCTACTGTTTTATTATAATAGTACAGTAGTAGTTAAAATTTTTTTTTGTTTTTTAATTATTAAATTAAGGTTAAATAATGTAAACAATTTGATAAATACAGAATTAAAAAAAACTTGATCTTGCATTTAACAGCAATTTTTTGAGACGATTAATAATATTAAGCTTATAATATAACTCATGAAAAGGCATATTTTTATAAACTGAGTAAGAAATGATAGTTATAATAAAATTAATATTTACTTTTTCGGTCCCTTTTTTTGTAGTATCAAAGGAAAAAATAAATTACACAAATGTTTATGATTTATATACCATATGATATGTGTATTTTCTTTTCTTTCATATTAATATCAAAAATGAGTATAAAACAGAAGAAATTCAATCTATATGATTTGTACAAATAAATAGTATAAGTACCAGTGATGGGAATTATTCGAGTATTCGAATATTCGATCATTCGAATATCAGTATTCGATGCTACAATACAATACGTAACAAAAATTATTCGTTTAAGTTTTCGCGCAACACAAAACGTTTATTAATAATATTATATGGCTTATGGTGCATAAAGGCATACAAGAAGTGGATTTGAAGCCAGTGATATTTACTATTTGACATGGCAATTAAAATACAAAAATAAAAATTGTGCAAAATACTCCAATATCATAATTAAATTATTATTAATACAGTATAAACTATAAATCACTATAGCGAGCATCGCTTAGAACGAGATACTGCTTACAACAAGCAAAACGTTAGGTCCCTGCATGGCACATATGACAGGCGCAGGTCTAGAACTCAAATTGGAGGGGGTCATTATTTCGAAAATACAAAAAGATAATACACAATTATAAAATAATAAAAGTAAATTATTAATTCAAATTAGAAGTTATAAATATATGAAATTGTTAATTTTTAAAATTAAATAACAAAGTTTAATCCCCTTTGTTTTTATTTTTCCAAATTTAGAAATAATATTATCAATTTATGTGTATATTCTTGTGAATATTGAACAAAGCGTTCCTTTTCCATGTTTAAACGAAGCCATAAAACCTTAAGCTTTAAAACGCCTGAGAGTAGAGAATGATCGGATGTATTTTTTAACAAGTTATTAGTACCTAAATTATCGATTAGTTGTGCCATAGCAAGTATATGGTATAATATTATATAAACATACTGGTAACGGATTGGGAGTAACCGAATTGGTTCCTGTTTGAAAAAGGTATTTTATTAGGTATAGCCGAATTGGTTCCCGTTTGTGTACAGATTAGGCGAGCCAGTGCATTGAGAGCAAAAAACAAAATTTTAAAAGCTATATGTATGACATATAGACACAATTATAATATCGATAAGATAGAGTATAGAAATATAATAGATATAATATAGATTACTAGATACTAGCAAATTACTAGCAAACAGGAAAGAAATAACAAATACTTGGACAGTTATATGTATGACTGAGAAGTTTACGAGAATTGAATATTTAAAGAAAGTTAGCTTCAAATTTGCAAATCAGTGGTTTTAAAATGTATTTATTATATTTTATTATTTGTATTTCGTACACTTAAGTGATGACTAGTTGACTTCCGAATCAACGATTTAAAATTGTATATATTTTATCATTTTTTTTTAACACACATTAACGCACATTGTTAACCAAGCCTACTTTAAAGTTGACTGTCAAAAAACTGTAAAATTGAGATGGAAAATTTGCGGCGTAATTAAATGGGAACCAATTCGACTATACCTAATAAAATACCTTTTTTAAACGGGAACCAATTCGGCACGTGGGGACGAAGCTTGGGAACCAATTCGGTAAAAGCCCTTCTGGTTATTTTCATGTCTATATTTAAGATTTCGATTAGAAGTTTACTCCAATCGTAACAGTCATAAAAGACATACGAAAACTGGTACCTAGCCAATATATTTAGAGGAAGCTAGATATTTTATTAATTTTTGACCATTTCCCGAGTAATTGAAAAAACTGAAAAGTAATTATGAAAACATTTAACTGAGTTCGTGTTACGAACTTGCTAACACCAATTATCTTTTCAGGAATTAGTCGATTAGATTAAAGAAATTACATTTATAAATATTTCATAATTTTCAAAAAAATATGCTAATTGCAAAGACATACGATACAATTTTCGATTAAAAATTAAATATAATGAATAGTTACGATATTAAAAAGCATTTTTGTAATATTTAATGACTAATGATACAATCAAAGCTATTATAACAAAAAAAATTAGTATCTGCATTTGGGGTTAAAGAGTTGATCCAATTATTTTACTATTTACTAATTACTCGCTAGTTGAAATATATAAGAATAAAGTAGTGTTATGACATTTCGTGGAGTTTTGTATTTAATAAAAATCAAATAAAAACTAATTGTTAACTGGTTCAAACGAAATACAATAAATAAAAATATAAACAAGTATGATTTATAAAATTTGTTTAGTAAACAATACAGCTTTGTTATTTCTTTACAGCATTTAGTTTTGCACTTAATACCACGGTATCTTGACTTACAATTTCAACGCTTTAATATAATATTCAATCAGTTCGATTTCTTATTATCATAATAACCGTAGAGCTACTATACTTGTATATTTTATAAATATACTTTATAATTTGTAAGTTTATATATTTCAAGATGAATAATAATTACATTCAATCTGCTACCTGCAAAGGAGAAAATAGACTTCTGAACATTGTAGATCGATCGCAATTGATTAAACCGGATTCAATGATTTCGAATCATAGTGAAATGATAGCTCAGCTTAAAATGAAAATCGAGGTTCAGCAAGCGACTATCAATACATTATTGTCAGAAATAAACGAAATCAAAAGTATCTGATTGTTAAAAGCTCTTAAAATTACAGAAATAATATCCACTTCTAATGTACTATAATAGCATAATATACTTTTGCAGTTAATTTTCAATTTCAAAGTAAGTTCAAGGACGACGAGTTGTCCCATTTAAGAGAAAAGTGTTCAGAGTTTCAAAGTAGAGTTAAAGAATTAGAAGGTATGTAACCAATTATAGATTTAAAAAAATAATTTATCGAAATCTATAAATCAATGTACATTGTAAGGTAAAACAATATCAAACAAACGTTATTTTCAGATAATTCGATTAACAAATTAAATATTGATCGCCTTCAAAATTCATCAGAGAAATTAACCAAAGAAAGTAAGTCAATGCAGAGAAAAATCAAATAATTTGTTACTGAAAATAATTTTTTGATGTCAAAATTAACTGATGAATTTATAAATTGTCCAGGAGTATCGTTTGATGGAAACGAAAGTGATATCAGCGAATTGAATGAAGCTGATAAGAGTGAAAACAAAGATAACGAATGTTGCGAGGAATTTACTGAAATAGATGAAAATACTACTACTACTATCGCCGACGTCGTTTTGACATTTTTCACAAATTTCTTAGGTTTTTTCTTTATATTATTTAATAGAATTTTTTCTTATGAAGGTATCCAAAAAATCTCTGGTGCAATTAATGTTCAGCAAAGTCAAATACACGAATTGGCTGAATTCGATGAAAAGCTGTCTGTAGCCACCGCCATTGATAGTATTGGCCACAAAACTACAGAAGCCAACCAAGTCCAGCCACTTCGACTGAGCAAAGATTTAAAGGAAAACAATCAGGATAATATGAATTGCGTATCGATTACAAGGACTACCCAGATAGATCACGAAGTAAATTTAATGGACAGTGCGAATTCTACATCCACTAAGGAAAACATCTGCAATGTAACTAATACACTCACGGGTTACAATGAGAAATTAATTGCTGTCCAAATACAGGATCAAATAGAGACCGTCAATACTACTAGGAACAACCCTAAGTATAAAAAATAAAAAACAAAATGATATTAAATAGAAAAAATACGTAATATTATGTTTATTTTCAGACAAAAACTCAGAGAAAATAAATTAGAAGCATATTTCAAATCTGATCCGATAGGCGCCCTGCAAGAACTGTGTAGGTCTCGAGATTGGATACTTCCGAAATATCAGTTTTTTAAAGAAGGTGATAGCAGGACGTTCACATACTCGGTTGTGTGTACTGTATTGTCATTCACTGTCAGGGGTAAGTGATTGAAATAACATTTCTGTTCATGTTCGATAAATTATTAATGTTCATTTTTACCGATTGAAGTCAATGGTGTGCATAAAAAAATTGGCAAACGACAAGTCGCTACTGAAATGTATCACAAAATAAAAAAATTTTACCAGTAGTAAAGTTGATTTGGCAAAATATGTCTCTGAAATAAATCCCAAAGGTAATGGGATAGTCAACGATGAACGTGTTTTCACGTCTGCGGGATTCTACTCGAAACCGGACACCACAGATGTCGTTGACGCACCAGTATTTACTTTAGCTGATGAAACGGAGTGTATAAAAATTAACAAAGATTCAGCATTTAAAACGTGCAATGAGGTCTTAAGTCACCCAGCGTCACTTAAAGAATACGATAATGATCGTCCTATCGTCATTTCAAAATGCCTTAATTGCAATGAAAATCACGAGTCATCTGTAAACGAATCGGTTATCGTCAATGAAGACAAAAAATCATTATTTGCTTCTGTAGACGCCGATCTCGTCGAAAGATTTCGACTATCAAATAATCCTGGTTTGCGTAAATTGAAGGTAATTACATCTGTTTTATCTAATCGTAACCATGGCATACGAGTGATACGTACAATGTAAAACGTGATTTATGTGTACAATTGTTATTATGTCACAGGAAATTAAAAAAATAGACATGCTTATGGTTCCATCGAATGTTTTGTTTTTGCATCAAATCGCCAGAGAAGAAGAGCTAATATTGGATTATGAACTTTTTGAATGTTGCTCACTAACGATTAGTACGATTTCCATACAGACATTCATAGTGTAACATTAAACAATATTATTATCCATATACTTACAGGAAAAGATTTTACGGGTATTCAACTTACGGTAAACCATTGTGCACTAACGGTCGTTGGCTTCGGTGAAACGATACTTGAGAGTCAAGAAGATGCGGCTTACGAGTGTTTGAGTCGCTTCAAATCGATTCTAGAATAATATTCTAGAAGTACGATCAAAGCAGTAGATTTCTCTAGTAAGTTTATATAGATTATTATAAACGAAAATAATACTTAACCAAACTTATAAAATCGCTCATTATCTATTACGATTTACGTTAAGCGGCCCAAATTCAAAATTGAAAGTATTTTTTTACACCTTATATGTTAAATTTCTTTGTAAGTACTAATATATACAATTGTATAATAGCAGTGTGGCACGAGCGGATTAAACGGGATTACTAAAATTCATCGATTGTATGCGTTTGGATTATTCTGTTCAACAATAAGATCCGTTAGCATTTAAGATCATCAACATCAAAACCATATAAAAACAATACAAATTGAAAATATCGCTAAACCCATTATGTGATCATTCAACCCCCTTAGGGTAGAATATCTCACTTCTTATCGATATCTACTTGTAATAATTTAATCACTGTTAACTATAATAATGAATTGTTAAATAACACTGTTATTGAATAAATGATAGTCACTATTCACATTTGTAATTTATTTCATAGATATATTATGCAAATAATAAAAAAATCTGCAATTCATCAATACTGTTTTAAATTTTTATAATAAATATATATTTGTTTTGATGTGGTCTGTTTAAAACAACCAGTGTTGGGAAAGATAACCAATAATTTTATCTAGATTAAAGATAAAGATAATGACTAAAGGCTTATATAAGATAAGGATAAAAGATAAAAGAGAATTATTTAAAATAACATTTAAGGTCTGACTCTTGGCTATATTTTTAAAATAACTCTTTTATTTAATGCCTTAAGGTTTGATGGAATATTCTTATTATTCTTAAAAGTAAATAGGTTAATAAATGATTATTATTTAAATTACTATTTATTATACCTACCTATACTTCAATATCTGTACAAGTAGTGATTACTAAGTGGCTTTAGATTATGTATTTGTATTAAAATACATAAGATAAGATAGAGTATAGAAATATAATAGTTATAATATAGATTACTAGATACTAGCAAATTACTAGCAAACAGGAAAGAAATAACAAATACTATTGTAAAAATTGTATGACTGAGTACATTAATGAGAAGATTACGAGAATTGAATATTTAAAGAAAGTTAGCTTCAAATTTGCAAATCAGTGGTTTTAAAATGTATTTATTATATTTTATTATTTGTATTTCGTACACCTAAGTGATGACAAGTTGACTTCCAAATCAACGATTTAAAATTGTATATTTTTATCATTTTTTTTTTAACATACATTAACGCTTATTAACCAAGCCTACTTTAAAGTTGACAGTCCTAAGCCTGTAAAAATGAGAAGGAAAATGTGCGTAGATAAACGGAAACTAATTCGACTATACCTAATAAAATACCTTTTTCAGACGAGAACCAATTCTGTACGCAGGGTTGTAGCTCGAGAACCAATTCGGTACCAGCCAACGAATTAACAGTAATCTTATCTTAGATAAGTTATCTTTCCGTCGAAGGTTTAAGTTTTAAATAATAACATTACTTAATAGTTTTACTTTTATTATAATATTAAACTTTTTAGTTTGTCATACCTAGTTAGTTAAGACTCACATTTTTAAGTTTTAACTTTTAAATGTTTTAATTTTTCAAAGTTCGAAAGGTCGAAAGTTCGAATATAGTTTGAAGTACCAACAAGTTCGAGTTCGAGAAAAAAATTATGTTCGAGTTCGGGTTCGAGTTTGTGAAAACTTTAGTTCGACCCATCCCTAGTATTAAGTATTAAATTATTTAATGTTTTTATTAACACGTAGTAGTAACAGTTTATAATAAACGTGCTATTAAAAACAATACTAAAATACTATACTAATGTCCGATAGTAAAAAATGTTTGAGTGAAGAATTTTAAAGTTTAAGTATTTTATCCCACAGTGGACACAGCATTGTTTCAGCTTAAAGAAAGATTTAAAGGTCTTAAAACAATAAATGATGAGTTTTCTTTTTTAAAACCAATAAATCTTACTACAATAGAAGAACAAATTATAATTAAAGCGTCCTACGATTTACACATAAAATATAAAAATGAGTTAAGTTCAGATATTACAAATCAACTTTTGTGTTTAAGAAATTTTCTTTGTGTTAATAAATCAACATCTGTGTTACATAATATTAAAGATCTAACAGTTTATTTAATCGAACATGACTTGGCATCATCTTTTCATGACGTTTTTACGCTGTTTAATTTTTCTGATTATTCCAGTTACAGTCGCTTCTGCCGAACGTTCTTTTTCTAAGCTTAAACTAATAAAAAATTATTTTAGAAACTCAACTTCACAAGACAGACTTACGAATATTGCAATTCTCAATATTGAAAGAGAAAAAACCACAGAACTTGAAATTGACAAAGTAATAAACAACTTTGCAAATTTAAAGTCAAGAAGGAAAAATTTTCTCAAATACTTCCAATGTTTTTATTTGATTAATGTTGCATCTTTCATACTTCATAATTAGTATTTGAAGAATTATTCAAATGAAACAAAATTATGTTATATAATATTATGCATTAATAAAAATTTGTATATTACATACTATTTAATAAGTAATTAAATAGGTAAGTGTTTCTAGTGTAATAAATATGGAATTAATTTATTTTGTGGTGATCATTACAACATGAGTAATATTTTGTTTTGTTTAATTTAATATTATTCTATAAAAGTATCATACTTTTATAATATTTAAATGTACCTACCTAAAAAAATGTACAAAGTACAATAGGTATGTGATAAGTTTATAATTAAATGTTGCTAGTTTGCTTACAAGTAAGTAATATGTAAACAATAAATATAACCTAACCATAATAAGGATAATATTTATCTGGTTATTTACTTTTTTAGAGGGCCCATATTAATCTTTGTACACGGGCTTCCAATAACCTATTTACGTCACCAAATACTGATATTCGAATGTTTGAATATTCAAATATTCGAATAATTTGATTATTCGAATATACCTTACATCTCTAATAAATAACTTGTAATTTTTATTGTTGATAATACAGCTTGAGAATTTTATTTAGGTAATATTATATTTAAGTATTAAATATTATATACAATTTAAAATTTAAACTTTAATAAATCGTTGAATAACGTTTTCATTGAAATGTTATGTATAAAAACTAAAATCAAATGTTTAATAAGGCTCTAAACTGCAACATACTTTAAAAAAAAATAAAAATTAAAAACATTTTTCATTTTTATTATAAATACATATGGAAAATTGTTTGAAAATGATTTATATTTTATTAATAAAGATTTTCCGTAATTATTATCATAATAATGTGCTAGACTCAAATTAGATTATAGCTATTATACTTCTACACAAGACAGTAGCGTAGCTAGTTATGATAGGGCCTCGGGGCAATAAATAAATTATAAATTAGGACCACTGACTAATATTATCTTTAAAAGAAAATTAAAAATAAACATGTAATACTATTCTATCAAATGTGAATATTTACTAGAGTTTTGCATGGGCCGGGCTTACGATATCACATATTTCAGTTACAGACTATCATAAATAAATTAAAATAAATATTCGTTATCCATTTTGATTCATAGTTAAAAAAATATATTAATTTATGAATATTTAAGTTTAATTTTAATTCAAAATAACATTAAATGTATTTAATTAAAAACTATCAATTTTAATTTAAAAAACATTTATTACACAATAAACATTAAGCATATCAAATTTACGGAGAAAACAAGGTTATATTGGACTTGGTTGTGATATTTTTAAATATTAAAATAAATTAGACCGGGCTAATTTGTCATTATGATGAATTAGGCTAGACGGGCTAAATCTATGTAAACAAAATATTTGACAGGCTTGGGCATTAAAAATCAGGCTCGTGTAGAGCTCTAACACTTACTATGTAACCATAAATAAATAAAAAATATAACAAGTGAAAAGAAAATTTAGCTCATCACTATAAAAAATAATTATCGGATTTTATTATTATTATAATTAATTATTTAATTTAAATTAAAAGACTTATTATAATTTATTAATACTCAACGAATTAAATGTATACTATTTTACGTTTTTTAGCAATAGCAAATTTTATTTTTCTATAATATATGTATTGCTTTATTATGGAGTTCCAGAATTGTTCAAAGATCCCAAGGCCCCTAAGGTTCTAGGGCCCTTGGACATAGTCTCACTTTGCCCTATGATAACAATGCCACTGGCACAAGATAATTAATTCTCCGATTGTTCTTATCGATGTTCACTACTCATTTGAGTTAATATGACTCAATTAATTTCTATCAACGCAAGCTTAATATGAAGATTATTCTAGACAATGACACAACTTAGGTCATCTTTAGTTATAACCCCTCGAAATATGTAGTTAACTTAATCTTTCCCCATTATGTCCACCAAAAACCTTCCAAAATTATATTATTTTGAAATGTTTAACATCCTCTTTCCACCGAAAATAAATTCTGATTGTGCCACTAATTCGAAATTTAATATCTGTTCTGCAAGCAAAATCTAAAAAGGTTTCCGTCGTTTTCATTCTGCTGTCGCCAATAATTGTAGTTATCGACAATTGGTTTATAAAAAGTAAGAAAACCAAAAGAAGATCAAAATGGTACAAGGTAACTGTGTCAATAATCAACACTCTTGTATAGGCAATACACTCAGTACTAACTGCTTGATTACAATATCACGAAGTTGATTTATATAGTAGGTATGTGACAAATATTATGAGCCATAGTCTAACGATTGGATAGAGTCGAGTAAAAGTCCGAGTCTTTTTTTCGTTTGTTGATAATTATGCTCGTGCTAGCTAATAGTATTTGTAAACATTTGAAAATAATGATAGGTAATACTATAATATATAGTTATTAATATATAATTTTAAATGACTCACATACCACCAAACAACTACAAAATGTAGAGAAAAATAAAAATAAAATCTGATTTTCAATTACTAGGAATCAGGTCGTAGGAAATCGTAATACCCGTATTAATTTCTATTTTAGTAGGTATCTACAATTTATTAGTGTCAGCTAAAAACAATTTGATTACTATTGTTCATACTTAATAAACTACTTCATTATTTTGTTAAGTCAATGTCATACTATTCTCGTGGTACATACAAACACCAGTACACCCAACTGACCAGTGGCGTATGCAGGATTTTTTCAAGGGAGGTGTCATAATATACATGAATTTATGACCTTTTTTTTTGCTCATCACTAAAAAAAATCTCCTATTCCCACTATGTTATACTAATATCAATAATGATATAATCTATAAAATTAAAAAAAATATGAAATAAAAGAAAATATTAAGGAATATATACTCGTATAATGATAAAATTTAGTATTCATAGTTATAAAATCGGTATGAAGGTTTTGTTTTGCCAATGTTTTAACTCAATTTTATTTTTAACATCGACTTTATGATGAATATTTAGAACGAACTACTAAACCGTTAAGCCTTAAAATGGCCAACAGAATTTCGAAGATCAGTCTTAATTATTTTTATGTGGAAGAACATATTTTTGGTTCACACGATATAACAGGTAGAGTTGCAAAAATATGAAGCGGGTTGGATAAATTTAGAAAGAGATTTTTATTGCCCTTATCAAGAGCATCTAGATTCTAGAAGACCATGTACCTACATTTAATTTCTGCAAATGTGTACGCCAAAGCTTTATTTTTTCTTTAAAAACATCTTGATCGATATCATCCGAATAAAATGCATTTAAATCTTTGATTTCTTTGTTATCATAAGTTTCATTAGAAATTAGAAAACTAAAGTCAGATGTAATATTTTTATAATTCAAAAATCGTTCTTTTAACTGTTGAACTAAATTGTCCACAAATTAAAGGAATATAATAATTTTAGAAAATAAAATGTATGGGGCCATCTGTAGAATTATTTGATCTATGTTTTTGTCGTTAGATCTTTTATATTTGGTTTAGGATAAGGGTGGTCGACTCCAAATGGTTGGAAGAAAGGCGAAGGAGAAGAAGAATCTTAATGTTTATTGATGATGATGATGTTTTATCAGGAAAATTTCCATTTTTTCTAGTCATCGTTTCATAATTTGAAAAGATACTTTTAACTATTTAAGAGGGGGTGGGGTGCTATATCTCCCTGCGTAACGGCCATCACCCGCACCAATTCATATGAGAGGTACAGGTCTTGGAAACCCTATCTTTTCCATGTCACCGATTGCATGTGTTATGTTTTCGATTTCGGTTATATCTCGACGCACGGCACACGTGCACGGACATCATACCGTACGTACGTAGTTTTATTTCGTCTAAAAGTGACAGTTTTCCCTGTCGGTAATAGAATTTTAAAAACTCGTTTAACGTCGGAGAGAACGTATTACCCGATCGCATTGCCCGTCGACCTATCAACCATCGCGGACGACGATTCCAATTGTTGTTATCAGTGGTGGTCAAATGACTTTGTCATGGGGGGGGGGGGGGATATAGCTGATTTTTTAACAAACATTATGTATAAAAATCTTTATTTTTAAACATGAAAATTAAATTATATTTATGATATTATTAATTATAATTAATGATATTTATATTATTAAATTTATTTTTCTGTTTTTTTTTGCCAATTCGTCCAGTACTTCGTCTGCAGTAATATTAACAACCCCACGACGAACAGCCATAGTGGCTAAACCATTGAGACGACTCTAAAATAATATAATTACACAATTCATATAATAATATAATATATTATGTTAAGCATTAAGTACTAAATTTAAATTTCATACACACTTATAATTTAACTATAAAAGAAATGAAAAAAACCTAAAAAGTTTGTTTCAATTAATATTTTAGTGTTGTATGTTTGAACTGTTAATTTTATTTCAGCTTAGAGACAGTATAATAACTAATAAGTACAGTATATTAATTTTTTTAAATAGAAAATAGATGAATACCTATTTTATATTATGTATACTATGGATGAAATATAAATATTTAAAAAAAGGTCATGGGGGGATCTATCCCCCTCATCCCCCACCTCGTTTGACCGCCACTGGTTGTTATTATTAAGCGGTAACGCGCTTAAGAGTGTAGCATTTATCGCGGAGACGCAACGTCGGCAGGGCTGTCTGATGGCGGACGGACGCGAGGAATCGATAAACATACTCGAGCGACGACGACGACGGTCATATACTGGAACAATATGGGAGTGGGGAAATGAGACGACGTGGGCACGGTAATTTCGTTTAGGTCGCTGCGTACGCACTGCGACCCTGGTCCGGTCGCCGCCAAAGGGTGACGGGCAGGTAGGCACTACTACTATTACTACTACTACAACCACCACCGTGGCCACCACCACAACTACTACTACGGTTGCCGGTCGTGCACACGATATATTTCGTATTTTCCTCGACCTCGCGCGCTCGCCGCCGCCGCCGCAGTCGATCGCTCCGCGTCACATACGCACTCACGTTCCACGTCTGTTCGCGTTCGCATTGCGTTGTGTTTCGCTCCGTGTTCGCGCGCCGAGTGTTCAAAAGTTCGGGTTAAGGTCAATTTATTTTTTTAATTTTTTTTTTTCGTTCCCCTTATCTCTCTTCGTCTCGTGCTGGGTTTTCACCGATCTTCCGTATCGCTCTCCCGTCGCCCTCGACCCTCGGTTTAGCAGTGCCTTTCCACCCCGTCGTCGTCGTTCTCGTGCCGTCCGCCTGTTCGGTAGGGAAATTAAATAACGACATCGATTGACGGCCGTCGTCGAGACGTACGTCTTCACCGTCCGCTCACGCGATCCGCGATAAACGCGAGTGGTGGTCCGCCTCCTAATTAACCCCCACGTATCGTTGTTATCGAGGACCGACACGACCACGAAGATGAACAAGTGGTGGCTGACCGGCACAGCGGTCTTGCTGCTGGTCGTCTGCGCGGCCGACGCCAAGAAGAAGTGGAAAGCCGACGAAGACTTCGAGTTCGAAGAGGTACGATTAACATAAATACCGATGTTACACTACGGATTTGTTGACGGAACCGCGTTATCGTCGTGGACCGACGTGCGCGTGCTCGTAACGTGTTCTCCCGACGTTGCGCTGCTGCCGCTGCTGCTGCTCGGGGACAGCGTACGTTTCCCGGTTAACCGCGGTCGGGCCGAAACCGGTGCGGTACGAGAGCAGAGCGTGGCATGCCTTTTACGACCGCCCCCGCCCGCCGTGCGCACGTAAAGTCCATTGTGCACGTGTAGACTGTGCGGCTCCGGTGTTCCGTGTTGTGTTTTTTGTTGCGCGCGCGTGAGGCTGCGGACGGCCGCGGGGCCAGGTGGTGTCCCGCGTCTCATCGTCTCTTTGTCCGGTGGCCCTCTATTGTTGCTGCAGTCGCCGCGTCGCTCGTCCGCACATCTGCACACACCCTGCGCGCGCCCCCACCTCACGGTACGTCTCGGTCGCCGTACGTGCGACACAAATCCGTCTTATCGAAATTCCCGGCTCAGAGAAAGCCGCGCACACAATCGTGTACGCGCACACGCACACGCACGTACGCACCCGCCGGACGGATTACAAGAGGACGTGTCGCGTTGGATTTTTTTCACTCTGTACAAAAAAAAAAAATCCCGAATTTTCTCGGTGTCCATGTCTCGTGATGTGTTCCGACCATCATCCGTGTGCTGCCCCGCCCGACCTTGGCCCGAATTCGCGATTCTTTTTTAGCCGTTTGCATTTTTTTTTTCTCCATCGTTCCCCGTCGCATCGATAAATCTATAATCTTTCTAACGTTGTTTCTCGCGCGCGGAGTAAGATTTGCCACCGACCAGACGTACGTTGTTTCCGCCGAGATAACGTTTATCCTCCCTCCCCCCTTCCCCGCGCGTGTGTGCTAAACGTGTCTGATTAGTGGGCTGTCATTGTTTCGTCGGCCTGTGTGTTTGCATAAACGTAGTTTTTTTTTTTTTTCATGAAAAAATTACCGCCCTCCAATTATCACTTGGATGTATATTATGAGAGAAAAAATAAAAACATGCTCGTAACCTACAGACATTACATATATATTAAAAAAAAATAAATAAATAAATAAATAAACAAACAGGTTTCTCTTTTTGTACTTCGCTGCGAGTCGTAAACGGTTTATGTTATTGTATTAGTTAACATGACGTGATTTACTAATTAGAAAACGGCGACTAAATTCGTTCGAACAAACTATACTTTTAATTAATCCGTCGAACGTTTATGGTTATCTAGTTGGTATTTGTATGTTATTATTATTTACTCCGAGACCGATCGCCTCGTTTGGTCACAAATCGTGGGTGTTGGGCTCGGATTTGAACGTAGTTAATGGTATTGTTTTCCTAGATTGTACAAATGTAGGAGTTTAATATTAGGAATTAGTGTAGGATTTTAAAATAAAAAATAATATTTATGTGTTTTTAAATTGGCGTTCAACACGCCCATATCCTCTCGGTAGAATTATCGCACATTTTTCAATGACAGTGGTGCTAATCGTCATAAACAGTAATCCTTTTTTTTTTTTTATTCGGTGAACCTTAATTTCCACACAACTCAGAACTACGGTAATTTACGAGTGACATCAGTAATGCTATGATTGTACCTGTACAGAATTAATGTTCGGTGCAGTGTTATATACGTATTTGAAAGTTTAATTATAATTACTCCAACAACGGGTAGGCACGACGCGTGTACGATATGTGTGTTGTAAATGTATTTAATACATATTACTCACATGTATTATGCATTATTACGAATAAAAACGCAAATACGTTTTGAAATCGATCAGTAATCGCGAGTTCACCGTCGTAACGTTGGCTAAATAGTATTTTACTGATATTTTGATCGAGTCCATCTGCTGCGTATAGGTTGCGATTTTGATATATTATCACGTCGAAAGTATTCTTAATAATTTCTCAAAAAAAAAGTGTTACATTTAGTTTGACCTTGAATCTGGGTGAAAAATAACAGTGTTGTATATACTTGTGTATACACAGTTTAATGTACGTTATCCGTTTCGAAGTGTTAGTAGTAGTGGGAGCGAAGGAAAAGAGAAGACACATTGGTACTGGTTTTTTGTTTGTAACAGGTTTCTTAGAGACCTCACACATACACACCAATACACCAACATGTGTGTGCGTGCGTACGTACGCATAGAACAGAACAGGTCATCACCGCCCCGGGCCACTCTTTATTAGTTCAAATAAAGCTATAAAAGGACGACGAAAGACACCGGTCGGTCGCACAGTCCTTTTGGCAGCAATAGTAGGTCCTCTGTGCCAACGCATAATATGTGTGGTATACCCTTTTTTTTTGTCATTATAGTTTAATGTATAGAGTGAAAGATAGAGACGAAAAAAAGGGTAGGTTCTATTCATTAACACGCCACTGTTTTGAACTACCTACTGGGGAAAAAAAAAAAACACAGAAAATATAGTTTTATCTCTGGCAAGCCCTAACTTGGTAACCCAGTTTTTGTAGATGGATCGATAACAAAATATAAATTTAGTCGAGTATTTCTCTTAAAATAATTTTGCTTATTCCCGACCACTGAATGATAGAGTAAATACGAAAGTTGTGATAATTTTCAACAAATAGGTAGGCAGGTGCCAAATATAAACCTCTATTTTATCGTTATAATTATTAATAAACAATATTTGAATGAAAGTTTTTATTTTTAAGAATTGTTTAAAATACAATAATATTAAATGGAATAATGAAAAAGTAAAATTTGTGTTATGTTGTTTCAAAAAATTAAAATGGTTTTGTGTTTGACTACATTTGTTATTTCGGAATTGTTGTCATTCGTATGTAATAGTGTGTGTTTAAATATATATATATATAGGTATATAATATGTTAATTTATTGGTTAGCATGAAGCGTAAATATATAATTTATGTGTTGATCAAAGTATAAAATTGAATATTTCAAGTTATACAAAAAGATAAGAAACAAAAACCAGATACAATCAGTATCTAATATCTATCAAAATGAGTAAAATATTTAAAAAAAATTATTCAGAAAAAAACTCAAACTGATATTCTATTTTTTAACGAATAGGCTTTTATTCTCTTAAATGTTGTCGTTATCGTCTGCATTTTAGTCTTTCCGGCTATCATACATCATTATTCTCCATACAATTTCATACAACATTCTATTACACATTGTGAATTGTTAGAAATAGGAGCACTGTTGAATTATAAAAAATTTTCATCACGGTGTTCATGATTGAATGGGTGTTGAAAACATGTTCACTGACTAGGCATATCTATAATTTATATACGTAGTAAGTATTACTTTTTAGGAAAAGTTAAATTATATTTTTAATAGTTAATGTAGTTAGGTAATAGTTATCCTGTTTTAAATATATTCATTTAATAATTTTATATTAATTGTTTATGTTATATTTTCATATTCATTCTAAACATTATATCTCATATGGTTATAAATAATTAAAAATTACAATTGTATTTAGTACATCGTTTAACAAAATAATTATTATTTAAAAATCTCGCAGGACTTTTTTTTTACTTTGGTAATTTTTTATGAACGATTCTTTTTTAATAACTATTTTAACTAATAATTATTACTATTTAATCTTATTTTTAAATATATAAACTAAACTATGTAGTATATAATACAAATTGTATATTTGTATTTATCCTAATAATCATTAATTATTAAGATATTAAATTTGAAGTTGAATATAAAATATTTATTAATCACATTTACAATATATAGTGATTAAACTTTTGAAATATTTCTAAGCATTATTTTTATGTCCAATTAATTATAAAAAGGTATTTTTACTACGTAATGTAGTACCCAAAAACTCATTTATTGTTTGAAAGCTATTTCCGATTAAATTAAAAGGCTTTATAACAATTGCGCCGAAAATCGTAGGTAAAGAAATAAAAATGATGGGATGGAAAAAAGGTATACATCTATTGCGTCGGTATAAAAAGGGTATAATTTATAGGTATACATCTATTGCGCCGATCGATATCATAGGCGTGCGCAGACTTTGTCCGCAGGGGGGCCCTTTAAAAAAAGTGTACCAAAGATTCTTGTACTAAAGACTACTAGTATAATTAATATTTTAAATTTTATAAATTATTTATTTAATTCAATTTGCAAATATACAAATAAATACTATTCAAACTTACACAATTTATATCTAAGAAATCCTTATTTACATATTATTATACTATTTACAACTCCATCCTTCTGTCCACGGGAGTAAGGTTTTTGAATGTATCAATTACATCTTCAATTTTTATATTATATGCAAGTTCTGATTAGTCTGATTAATAACTAATAACTTTATTACATTTATTCACAGATTTCAATTCTATAAGATTAAAACTGATTTTACTTTATTCATGTAAAATGTAAAAATGTTCGCTATCTTCTATAGTATAGATATATATTTATTAAAGAAAAATTCAGAGTTCTCAGGGGGGGCCACGGCCCACCCGGCTACCCCCGTGCGCACGCCCATGATCGATATTCAAGTTAATAAATTTTGCGATTACCTTATTGATACATATATTGATCAAAATGCAACTTTTCCCCCGTTGGTCATCATGTAACATATCAGACGAAAGAACAACAAATGCCTGTGAGGCATTTTACTCAGAGTTTGGGAAATATTTTTACTCACCTCATCCAAATATTTTTATTTTTTATAAAGTTTTAAAAATAATGTAACGTAACAATCATAATACGTGTTCTCTTAGTTATTACAAATATACCAAACTCTAAATTTATGACAAAAAAATAAATAGTAAAATAGACATAACTAATTTTAATATTAGACCTAAAAACTTTTCAAAATTTGTAGTTTATTTATATATAATATACTATTAGTGTAAATACTAAGTATGTAGAATAATAAGTTAGATTTTAGTTTTAATTTTTGTTTTTGGCCATTATAATTTTTACTTGTAATGTATAGTTGTTATACCGGCGCAATAGATGTATACTATACAGGTAGTGTCCCAAATTCGGAGCAATTAACGAATACCGAATTAAAAAATCTGTTAGTAATATAAGAGTTATTAAAGGTTTTTTATTGTTAAATTTAGCAATCATCCATTGGGAAAATGACTATTTTCTGCTACTAACGTTGTTATTCCTGATTAATCGATCACTATAAAAGAAGAGTGAGCATTTATTAACTTGGATTTTTTGTGAGCATTAAAAGACGAGAGGGAGCAAAAAATTGTGCAAAAAAAATGTTAGTATAAAAAAGGTAGTAGGTTGCAGAAACAAAGGTCATTATTGTCCGAATTCAAGAGAAAACTGTATGGGTTTATCGATAAGAAGACGGAAAGGAAATTGCCTGTACTAGAGATTTGTCAGCGTCAACTGAAATGTTAGAAGCACCTTAAGTCATTCCCTTGTTATTATTGTCCTACGTTTCAGAAAATGGAAGATTTGAGACAGCGTAAATATAACTACTTTTTTCTTTTCGAGAAAATATTAAGACACCATCATGTTCGTTTTTCTCGAAACAATTGTGTCACTTTCGCACAATAAACTAAATGGATTTTGAAGAAATTGCCAAACATTTGAAGTTATATCGAATATAGGTACCCATGGTATAATTTAATTTTTAAATGTATTTTTTAATATTCTTATTGATGTTTAAATGATCATGTTTGTATTATGCGTTATCATAAGTTATATTTATTATTAAAAATATAATTATAAAATATATAATTAACTAAAAAATATGAAATATCTTAGTGTAGGTATTCAATAATATATTGTTAATTTATAACTAATAAACAAATAGGTAACATTAAATGTGAATACATTTTTTTTTTTGTATTAGTAGTTCAAGTATTTGGATTAATCCTAATTATATATATATGCGTGTAAACGTAAATATTTCTAATAAATAGATCTTTTTAGTTTTATACTAAGTTCTTTTTCTAGTTAGAGAATTTTGATTTAAAAACGTTTTATTTAGATAAATTCTTCATTGAAGTAAACATATAATTGTGAATTGAACATATTATATGAAAGTAATTAATACGGAACTTATTAAATATGTTAACCTCGGTTTTGATTAGTAGTTAGATATTGCTCATAAATTGTCTTTAAATTGTAAAACTTATGACGTTGTGAACTTCAGTTGTATAAAAATTATTGTGGTAAAATGTAGGTTGAACGATAAATAAAGCAATAAAAAAGTAACCTAAACATTTATAATTTGTGTAATATTTCAACTTACACTTAAATATTAGGAATATTGTAAGAATGAGTTTGAAATAGAATAAGAATTTAACAAAAAAAAAAAAAAATCAAGTTAATTGAGTTATATACTAAGTATGGGTAATTTTAAAATTAGAACGAAATTAAAAAAAATAATGAATTAAATAAAAAGTAGCTAAATCATTTATTATGATTAAGTTCTGATTTAATATAAAATAAACTAACCTAATCTATGTTACTGATTATGACTATGCATATAAGATGCGTTTAAATGACATTGTCTTACGTTTATTTATAATACTTCTGTATTATGCGTACCTACTTATTTTGTATAATAGACAATATAGTAATAAAAAAAGTATTCATACTTAAGACACAGGTCAGGGACCAATACTGTGGGTGAGATTGTGTATTAGTTCCCTATTGCATTAATAAGATGACATTGGCCGTGATTGAAATGAAGGTTGACTCTGGGGTGTTGTTTACTACTGAACGGTTTTCATGGTCTCTCTGGCACAGTATATATTTTATTACATTTGTTGTCAGACTGCCAAACACGAAACTTTCGTCAACGCAGAACCTTTTTCTTCATGTAATATAAATGTATCTTGTTGTTGGTTGTTAAGACTAGGAAACAACATTATTTTAAATAATAAAGCTCGCGTTTTTAATTTTTATAAAAATTATAAATACTCTCCAACATCAGTTTTTAGATGAATTATTCCTAATTTATTCCCAAAAATTTTAGGACCCTTGAATTTCGATTTTTTTTCCATCAATTTATCCATTCTTTAAACCTGTAACACCTATTGAAAAAAAAACAAAAAATTCTATTTTAATATACATTTACAAAAATTGCTTGAGCGCACCAGTTTAGGTGTACATTTTATCTAAGAGAATAACGTTTTGAGAATTTATATATAAGTAAAAGGATATACAGTATGAATTCTGTGATAGAATTAGGGGAAAACTTAAGAAATCCAACTAATTCGATGTACAGATAAGACGTAAGGTTTTCGTTTTTTGGCTAACTTTCAAAAACGGTGGAATTGGACTCATTATTTACGTTTCGTTTCCTTTTCTATTTCTATCGATGAAATGACAAATTATACTAAACTACTGTAGTAAATCTTATATTATATTTATTTTTATGTTTCTATAACTTCCTTGAACTTAAATAACATGTAATATGTTAATCAATATGCCCAATTAGTTGAAAATATTTAAAATAAATATATTTTATTTATAAAATGTAAGAATAAATTTTTTGACCATGTATCGTGCTATTAAATTAGAATTATCAAATATGTTAAGAATTTCATCAATTGATATGTAAGCACTAAATAGACATTTTTGTATTTTAAAATAAATTAGCTCGCTTCAGTATTGAATATTTTAAAGATTTGATCCTTATAAAAAAAAAAAATTGTTTCTAAAAATTAACGATGGCTAGCTAAATTAATAGTACAATGAAAGGTCATACAAAATTTTTTTTGTCAGAAAAAGAAATGTTACAATACGACATTTTTCATGACCTTAGATAAACTTAAGGTACACCACTATAAAATTAGATTTTTTTTTATTCAATTTCAACTTACTTTTTGGTAATTAAATTTGTTTACAAATACTTAGTATAAAACTGTACACCTTGAATTATCGGCAATTAAACTAATTGAATTTAAGGCATATATTTCTGTTAATATATTTTATTAAATAAAACTGTATAAATAAGATTTATTTTTTCGACACAGACAAATATTCATACCTAATAAAAATATTTATTTATTATAATTCAACCGAATGTAGATTTTAGTTTGGTGTATTATAATATTAATTTATTTTAAATGTATATTGTAGTTATTTTGTATTAAAGTATATATATTTTATATTTTGTCACCCGTGTCCTAGAATATATTTTAAATAGATTTTATTGGTTTATCATTAATATTATGCTCTTATTGTGTTTTGTGCTTTAGAATTCAAACAAAAGAATATTTCATAAGTTTTTGTCGAATCTATAGAATATAAATTTAACATATATGTTACTTATGTTACATATGTACCAACTTCAAACAAATTATTTTCGAATTTTCCCAAGTAGAAAATTCTTATAAGATTGGGGAAAAAATCAGAAGATCCATTATTTTAATTAGAGGTGTAATGGTTTATAGGAGTTATATGTAAGAGGAAAACTTCATTTTATAACTTTTTAACAAACCTTAACTTTAGATTTTTGTCCATTATTTATTTTCATTTTTATAGATATGTTATAATTTTCAAAAAGCTTTTGATCATATTTAGGCTTACGAAAATACAAAAATAAGTTTTAACTAAAGAAAAAAGTTCTTATTTTATAAACTTACAAATTAAAAATAAGATTTATAGCTAGTTTATTTAAGTTTAAAAATGATAAAATTATTTTCTTTTGGTTTTTTCATGTTATGTTTGTGAATATTAACCTAATTTGTTAGCATTATGAATTATAACAATAAATATTATAAAATGTTGTATAAATATAATTATTACATTTATTATTCTTGTATACATGTTGCTTATATATTTTTATAATACGTTTATTGTACATGCTTTGATAAAATAATATTTTAATTTGATTAATAAATATTTATATTTATTATTCAGCAAATTTTTTCAAATTTCTTATCTTTAAATATTTGAGAATTTGGTAAACTCATTCAAGTTTGTTTGAGATTGTTTTTTTTTTTGTATATCTTTACTTTAAAATGTACATTAGAATAAAACTTGACGTTCCAAAGTAATATAATGAAATAAGTTTCAACCGAATTACTATACGAGCATAAAATGTTTTTTTTTTTTTTTTTTTAATTTTAATTGAATTATTCTTTTTTTCTATCATATTTTAGGACAGTTAATTCTAAACCAACAATTTCTTACAGTTATGTTATATTAGATATTTAAAGCTAATATTATTTTACATGACTTTTTTTTTTAAATTTTTCAATAAAAATTTGGAAGTACTAAATTTTAAGTTACATACTTAATACCGTATATTGAGTATAAATAAGATTAGGTATAAGTAATATCTATTGATATTATAAAAACTATAGTAAAGTTTAGGTCTATTAGCTATAAATATATAATGGTTTATAAATATATAAATATATTGATTGCTTATAAATTTTTCAAAACGTCTTACAAAATGTATAGAATTATGAATTTATCAATATTTTACCGGATTTTTATTTTTTTTTTGCACACATATTAAATTTTTTTGAATGTTAGCCAATTTCCAAAACATTTTTAAATTGTTCCTATTCGTTTTTTTGATTTTAAACTTGATATTTTACAAAACCTCTTCTCTATATTTTCACATCCCCATTAATACAGCAGGTGTGTCTTGGTAGCTTATTCAAGGTATTTTATCAAAAGGTACCCTTCTCTTCCCATGTGTTATTGATTACATTTCTCAGAAAGAGCCCTAGTATATAGGTATACAAGGTCAAATATCTCTTTTATGTAATCTATTCACTAAATATGCGTGCATACATATCGGTAATTCTATAACACATGCTAAATATCATGACAAATAGTTTTTTTGTCTTTTTGTTAAAAAAAATAAATAATCTTTTTGGTACCATTGAAAATATAAGACGAAAGATTATTTTATGTCATTTGAATTTTATTTTACTTAATGCGTATATTTCATTATTTGAATTATTCCCAAGAATATTTTTGTCGACTATTTTTTGAATATATTCTATTGTATCTCAGTTCGTGTTTTGTTATGTATAACTAATATCATTATATTTTCTAGTGATATCGTGAAAAAATGACAACGTTCAAATGATTTGGTTGGAAATTAACAAAAATCTTGTTTACGCGCAAACATACAGTTTTCTTGTTTATATAAAAGTATTTTATGTTTTACTGTTATCGGAGAGGTGAAAAAATATCATCAAATCTAAATCTTGTCTCATCTCGAACAATTATTTTATTACTGTCTTCACCAACAGTGCATTACGTGTTAAAATATATTTTATAAGTAAAAATGTATGTATCACTGTAAAAATTTTATGACGCTGAGGTGAGAGATATTTTATTAAGGATACATGGGCTGTTACTTATAGTGTTCGAACAATGCGCTGCAGGTGCCTAATATCATGACATACGTTTAAGCTGTATACTCGTAAACGTGCAGGTGGCTGTTGAAAAATGTGTGTATATATATGCATGTACATACATATAAATCTGTTAGAGGAGATCTTCTTTGTTATCGTGGTTTATTATATATTATAGTTTAATCACAAATAGTGAGTCAAGCTCACGTTCGTGACTTCTTTTCATGTATTTATTTCGTTTATATCTTATTATCTATTCGTTCTTACTTTTGTTCACTTGTACCTACATCCCCATTAAACGTCCCTTTAATGCTAAAACCAAAAATGCAATAATGTTAAAAATAATTTATAGTTATTGTAACAAATGAACAATGAACATAATTTTAACTAAAAAAAAAAAAAATGTGTTTAATGTAAATAAATATTTATTATACTTTTTAGGCTTTAGAATCTAAAGCTTAATTTTTAGAGGATATGTTTATACTCTAAATTGTTGAAATAATTTATAATTAAATATTCCATTTTGTCTAGTTTTCTTTAATATTAAAAATTTGCATATTTATAATTAAATGTAAAAAATAATGTAATAAAATGTAATGTAATGTAATAAAATGTAAAAATAATATAAATTATAAATAATTTATATTATGTTCTTATAAAATTAAGCCGGGCGGTGTATATAATTTATTTAGTCATCATAATTATTTATTTGTTAATAAATATTTAAATTAATGAGGTATAAAATCCCCAATTAAACCGGAAAGTTAGTTTCATATACTGTTTGCATTTAAAAAGTGTATAAATATCTAAGGATATCTTAGTTTGATTATTCAACACAGAGATGGAGCGCGTAATCCAAAATTTCCATATGTATCCAATTCTTAATCAGAATTAAATAATGATTGAAGTATAAATTAAATGTCTAACTTGTATTAGAATGCTGAAAAATAATTTTGGTGTTGCTAGTTATTACTATTTATTACCCTTCATTACGATTTAGTGTTGTAGTATTATCGAATTTTTCTTTATAGTTTTTTCTTTTATGTCTTCATTTGCTTATTATTACATTGTACTCGGGATTGTACTTAAAGGCTATAGAATTTTTATCCAGTTTTAATTAAGTATCTATTTGAAATTAAAACAATATATATTTTTTATTCTTTCTTATGGTTCTTATAATTCTTATAATTCGTTTCTGAATGCTAGTATTGAATTTTTTTATCATTGAATCAAATACTGGATCTTGATATACTAGGCAAAGAAGCAATTACAATTTTATTCGACGAACTGTACAAGATTCTCATTTCGTTTAATTTTAGAATTACACACTCTCCAAAAACTAAAACAGTTTGCTGAAAACTATATGTTTCTATTCCGTCGACCCCATTTCTAGTAGAAAGTAAATAATTGTTAAAACTTACATTGTTATAATACTACTTTATTTACTTGGGACAGAAAACGCAAGTTCTCTGCATACGTGTTCTAATGAATGTTTCTAATGAATGATGGTATTTATCTTGGTAATTTGCTCAAACGAAATAAATACAAATAAACGAAATATTATTTTTCATAATAATTGTATAGTTGTTTGGATTGTCATAATTTATATTATATTAGTTGAACATTTAGTTTGAAAACCATTACCAAAAAAAAAAAAAAATATTTATTCAACTATATTTGAATAGATTTATTCAAACGTTAAAGTAAACAAGATGAATGAAAATTGACTAATAAATAAATCAAAACATCAGTAAAAATATATATATAACTTACTAAAACCAACTTCCTTTTATTTCTTGCATGAGTAGCATCATTTGTTTGCGTTCATTATATCACTGAACTAAACGCTAGTGAAGCATCCATCCTGAATACTAGAACTCTATATCGATTTTTTCGTGGTTTTTATTTTAACATTTATAATATAACAGTGATTCGCTTACTTAAAGATTGTCCCAATTTGAGGTTTCTATTTAAATCTAATCACATTTTATTTGCATTAAGCTATACTTTTATATTATTCAATGATAATTTGATTGAATGGATGACAGATCTATTGTAATATGGTATACCATGTGTTTTCCGCAGGGATGCCCAACCACGTCAAGTACTTGATTAAATTGGTTTTGTCATTTAATTAATAAATGGTTAATGTCAATTGTTTTCTACAGAGATTAGTTTAATCCTGATAAGTAATTAGTGTTTTTGATTTAACATTATTTTGTATTTGATTATAATCTCTTAAGTTCAAAATAAAAATCGAGGTACGGGTATTGTATAAATCGTAGCAGATGAACCATTTAGTGCCTTTAAGTTTAAAAGAAATAGTAAACCATATAATTTTGAAAAAAAATCTTGTTTTTTTAAATATGCTATTGTATATACGACTAAGTGGTAGTCTTGATTAAATAATAAATGTAACAATAACTAAGAATTAATATTGTTATAAATACTGTTTAAATTAATCTAGTGTTTTAAATATATTTAGATTGAATTAAAATTGAAAGGTTTACACTACCTTGATGTTAAGTGGTATTTACCTTGTTCCTACTTAATAACACAGTATAAAATGTATTGCCTCTCGACGACTGAAGTTTTTAACTTCAAACAACGTTTATGTTTTAAAAGATTTAAAGTATAAATAATTGCTTAATATACGGATTAAATAAAATAGTATTGAAAAATCAGTGTTCAGACCATATAATATATTTATCTTTAAAGAACACACTTAAGGGTCTTATTATCGATTGGGTCTTGTTAATCCTTTGAAAGCCTTGATTATATATTTCAAGCAGTTCTACTTATGGAAACATTTTCGTTTTATTAAAAATGTTTACCTCGGTGATTGAGTGAAAATATTGGCTTGACATTGCGTACAGTTTATAGATGTTTCTAATAAATTATTCTACGATTTCGTGACTCGTCCATCATATTTTTCGGTAACGGGGAATTATGGGCGATGACGGTAACGTTAACGCAATAACCCATTGTATTGTATTTTCCTGGATTTAATCGACCTAGTAAGATTTTTGGCGGTGTTTCTCAAAAATCTAGTACAACTCTATGTCAATAGTTATCAATTATTAATTAATTATCATTATATTATATTATTTATTATATTATTATATTATTACTTATTATTATTAATTTAATTATCAATTTATAAAATTTAATAATATTGGAAACCTGTGTACGCGGTGTTTGACTTGAGTGGGGATTGAGGATGGAAGATCTCTAACAGTTATTCTAAAATGTATGCATATCCATACTATATTTTATTATTAGTGGAATGCTACAAGATGCACATCTTAGCACTTTTTTAATTTTAAAGAATTTAATTTAATAAAAGCTAATCATATTTTCAAAGAAATATAATAAGCTCCTTCAAAACTTGGATTTATTAATTGCACTACATTGGCCTGACAAATATGATATGAAATATGGAGAAATAATAAGGATGTTCGATACAACATTTCAAGTAGATGAACCATCTACAATTAGAGGTTTTTATCAATTTAAGAAATTAAAAAAATTCTCATCAGGTGTTTCGTTAAAATCGTTATTAGTTGCAATTAACTCAACGAAAATTTCCTCTTTTGAATGCGAGAGAAGTATTAGTGAAAAAAAAAGTCCTTTTAAGCATTTATCATCATTGTTATTTATATGATGCGTCTGGTCTCATAAATACGTTTCAAGTAACTATGTAAAATCTTGGATAATTTGTAGTAAAAGAAATTTGAAAGAAACTTGTTGTTCAAAAATAATCAATTTAGAAGTTACATTACCTATACGTATCATTATTTACAGAACTACAAAAATAAACAGGAGGGTTTTTATTTATTTATTTTTGCTAGTATTCCAGAAAAATTGGAAAATTTGAAATATTAATAAAAAAAAAAAAAAAAATTACACTATTTTATTAATCGTAAATCGAACATAAATTGTATGTTAGTAACAGTTAAAAATGTTTAAGTATCATACCTTAAATTAATGTCCGTAAGATAATTTTCATTTGCACGTATACTTTTCTGACATAGAAATATGCCTCGTCCGACATTAACGACTTGACCACAAAACTAGGATCATCTTTTATTTAATTTTGTCCACTCAATTACAGTAGCCACGATTGTTCGTCCGATAGTCTCGGATGCTGCACAATTTGGATTTTGGATGCGTTTGAAAAAAATCGTGCACAATGTCAACTTTTAATTTCAAGAACGTATAAATGAAAATCATCTTACGGTATTAATTTCACGACGTGACATTTTTATCCTCTGAACTCTTAACGGCATTGAATGTAGATTCTGTTATCAATATTACGCTAGCACATTGTTTTTTACTTCTATGAGAATTATTTCAAATTTCCCAATTCATATTCCTGAAAAACCTCGTACTATTATCTTTATTGCTAGTCCGATGAGAGAGGGTAAAATAACCGTCATCCAAGACGTTTTACAATTATCCGTTATTGTTATTATTAATGTATACCCTCGTCCGGTCGCGCGGCGAGTACATAACCCCGACGTCTACGAGCAGGCGCCGCCGCGTCGGTGGCGATTTTCGAACGACTAGACGTGTGGTAAGGCGAGGCACGTAGTGGCGTCGCACGGTAACAATAATATGCGTGTACGTGGTAGCGTTTCACGGACGGCAGGAAGATGTAGCGAGAGATAGAGATAGTGGTTACGTAGAGAGAGGAGAGATGAGAGTGAGACGTGATGATGGAGGAAAAAGGACGTCGTGTGGAACATCGACGATATCCCGAACGGAGAGCGACGACGGTCTTTGGATTTATTACACATGCACGCTGTGTACGAGACGACCGTCCCACCGCTTCTGCTGTCGAAGACGTCGGACGACGGTCGGTAAGTGGTGACTGTTGGCGGCGGCGGCGGCGGTGTGGTGGCTGGTCGTCGTGTCTCCGTCCGTGTGCGTACATGTGTGCATTATAAACGTCGGGCGCCGCAGTTGTACCGTCGTCGCAGTGTTCGTACGCCCTGCGGCGGCGCCTGTCCGCTGTCCCCTACGGCCGTAATGTCGTCGTCGTCGTCGTCAACGACGTCGTTCCCGGTATGCGCGAACGTGCGTGTGTGCGACGCCGGGTACGCGTTGATTCCCCTTTCAGATCGTACATGTCGCCTCCTCTCGCAGCCGCGTTCGTGTACACACGGATCCGCCGCCCCGTGCCCGAGATGTCGCTCCGGCCGCGCCGCACCCCCCGAAAACGATCCGTTCTACTTAAATAACAACGATAAGTGTCAACAAACAAGTCACTTATCCAAGACTAGGGCTGGAATTGCTGCGATGCACTTCGTGTCGGTTTCCGAAGCCTCCTGTGCGATGCTGGTACGGTTCCAAACTCGTTTCACTAACTTTGATCAACTTTGTAATATTTCGTTTTTCACCAATACATTGCTGAAGAAAAAAAAACGTAGTATATTTTCGTCATGCATTGTTTAGAGGTCGGAGGGAATGAAACCATTTTTTACGGTTTATTGGGTAGACATTGCTCAACCCTATACTTATGATACGGTTCGGCGGTGCGCGTCCTTCGTCTTCTTCTTGTTAGTTGACCACCACTGGTGGTGCCAGGATTTTTTTCTTGGATAGGGCCAATAGGAGTCCCCAACAATTATTAGGTAGTATTAGGCAATGTTAATTAATATGAGCGAATTACTATATTTATACATTTTAAATGATTACAAAACTATTTGAATATAATTCTGTTTTTGAAAAATGATTATATTATTTACGTCTAAGGTCAGGCTAATGGTAGAGCCACTGGCGAGGCCAACCATTTTCAAGTAGGGGCATGGTTCTATCTGAGCCATACTTGGCGCTGTAATTGAATTCGTCCATCTACAACATTTTTCAAAAGGTTCTGTGTACACCTTAACCATTTGACGGGAAACTTGCACTTGGTTGCTACTTCGCCAAAATGGTTTGTGTTGTTAATTGTTCGGTATTTTAACTATAAAATTATGGCATCAGCAACCAAAGACAGTTTACGCAGTTTTTAAAGTATTTTAAGCTAATTGATTATTATAAAACAATATTTCAGTCAACAAGATCATCGCCAAAATAATTTATTTAAAACAGCATTTAGGTTACTCAAAATTGTTTTACCAAAACACGCTTATAGTATGTTCAGGATAGAGTTATAATCGCTTGTATTCCACTAATAACTGTATAATAATTTAATATACTATGGTTAATATTTTTTATATTCACAACTTTTATTATATTAATAATGCACACAGTATTACTCGTAAACGGCCAATGTATCGCTTACGACTGCATTCGCTGAGTTGTCGTTTTTCATTCTTCGTAAGTTTTATTCGCCCCGATTTTGAATTATTTTCTCGTTTCGAACCGTTTTGAAGTGTCTTATGATAAGAGGTATTATGTGCCTACGACTTGTTTATTAATGTAAATATTTGATGCATTGATAATACCTGAAGATATAGTGGCTTAAAATAGTTGTAAACATCTTGGTTTTTTGCCAGTAATCTTAAATTCAGCTCAACCAAACAAATAATTAATTCGACTCGTTGAGTTTGTATTTTCTAATCGTATTGGTTTTAATATTTAGGTGACCTTATTTTTAATGTTTTTGAATTATTTATTCACTTGTTTACGTTTAGAATTTATCATGATGTTTGCTTTAATACTAAATGATATAATCCTAAACCATTTCATAATTACTGAAATATATTTTATAGCAAATGGCGTGTAATTAATAAAATTAATGTAATTTATGCTAAGAATGTATTTATAAAATTTATGATTTTGAATTAAAATTTAATTGAAACACGGCAATGTAGTCAAGTTCATATTTAAAAGTATAAAATTTATCTAAATAATTAATAATATTCGTTTAAAACCTATTTCTGTGTTTTAATTTTGACCAATAATTTGAGGTGCCTATTAGTTTCATTATAAAAATACATTACCAATGAATTTAGCCCATAAATACGTTTCTACATTCTTAAAATGTATTAATATTTTTCGTAATGAATCAAATGTATTAATTTGTATGTGATTATTATAAAATAATATTTATTTCACAGATTAATTGATATTTTTATACAATATCACTATCATAATAGTATTCACAATTATATTTTAATAATTTATATGAATGCGTTAATTATTGAGGAATAATGGCTAATTTAATCAGCGTTTCCACAAATATTTATATGGTAAATTAGTGAGATAGTTTTGTTTGTATAATAAATACAAAATATGCGTCATGTTTTGAATGTGATGGTTTTATACGGATAGTAATTTTTGTTTACTTCCCGTTATGGATAATCTATGAAACTACGCTAGTTTATAAGTAGAAGTACACAATGTGGCAAACAAATGAACTAAACATTTTTTTTCGACAAGTGTAGCAAAGGGTATAATTTTTTAAACCTAAACATTTTTATTTCATAAAAGTGAAACGAATTACTATATTAGTCTTCATATTATATCTACATTATTATCTGAAATGATTATCATATAATGCATATTATTCATAACTGAAATATGACAACAATAATTAAAATGTTTTTGTTTTTAATATAAATATTAGTTAACGAAAAAAGACATGTTATTGAAAATTAAAATATTTTATATATGACCAGTTTTCTTTTAAATATATATTCATTTTTTTTCAGAGATTGCAATATTTGTATTTAATATTATTTATAATAATTATTAATTCACAGAAATCGTGGTATTTTATTATTTATTTAAATATATTTTAATCTTAATACATATAAATGTATATGAATAAAAGTGTAGGAAAATATAACAGTACATTTAGTTTAGTTAAATTCCCGGAAATTTTTTTACTTTTAATATTAGATTATCTTATGAACTACAAGTTTTCGTAAGTCTTAACTGTCTAGCGATTTTATATAGACATGTATAATACGCCATGTTAATCAAGTTTACTTAAGTTATGAGTCTAAACCGTTTAGCAATTTAATAAAGGCACATAATATTACTTACATAATAATAAATCTTTTTTAAATACTTTTATTCTATGTAGATGTATATATTATTCAAGTTATTTTATTATATTATGTGTCTTTATTATGATAATAATATATGGTTAATAAAATACATTAAATTGTATATGCTTAATATAAAATAAATAAATTAAAATATATTTAGTTTGTACTTAATTTTTTATATATGTTTACTGATGTGTTTGAAAGCCTTAAAATAGTTATTATATAATATAACGATACTTCATCTATTATAAATATTTTATTGTTTTTCATATTGAGCTCAGTCGTTCTACTTACTACTCACTGTTCAAATTAGCCTATGGAAAAAAGGGATGAGGAAAAATAAAATAAAGAAACTGTATACAACATAGTCTTGTTGACAAACTTGGTTCTTAAACGTGATACGCGTCCTAATATAAGTACAATGATCGGGTCATCGTCATATAATATACTATTCTCCAGGAGGAAGTTCGACACGTTAACCGTGGAAAAGAAACTTCTCAACGTAATAGATAGACATAAAAAAAAATCATGAGTACAAAAATCCCATGGGAAAAATCTAACATTAATTATTCCGTATTTATGATATTGTATAAGCCAGCTGCCAGTCTCAGAGATCTTACCTGTCATCCTTTTTGTTTGTACCACATCACATAAATATACGCATTGTTGCCACGTTCCTTCGCCATCATAAACCGTCTCCGTCTCTGTTGTCTCCTCGCCGTATGCTATATTTTATACTATACTATTATTAGGTAAGTTACATGTCGATCGAAGATTGGACGTACAAATAACAAATTCAGTTCTTATAGATTCTTTTAAAGAAATATATATTCAGTTAAATTAAATAAAAAAAAATTCTACTTCGTATTTTTTCCATCCTGATCTAATACAACCAAAATTAAACAGACAAATAATAAAACTATTATGCATTATATTATGTAAAAGCATCTGGTTTTTTATTTGTTTACATTATTTTATAAATTATATTTAGGATGTGTGACCATTCAAAACAAAAAAACATTTAAAAAGCTCTAATATCTTCAAATCTTCATGTACTTGTGTTAATATTATATTGTTTAATAACGTATTTAACCGATATTGATAGTTAAACATTTTATAAACTTGTTTTAGAAATCAAAGTAAATAAGTTATTTAACACATTAAACACTACAGTATATGACTGACTATACATTGAAAATTTAGAACTCGTTGACTGTTTGCTCCACACATTCTAAAAATTTCTCGTGTCATTCACATATACAATGAAATCAATTATTATGGGAAAATATACAATTTAATTATTTTTTGCGGAATTGGCACATTAAAATTATCCATTTAAAAGACTTATTTTTAAACTAGTTAAATTTATGAATTTTATAGGGTATCTATTCACAATTTAAAATCAGACTTTATTATTTTATATTCGATACTATTCAAATTTCAATAGATTAGAAATTAATATTAATTAATAGAAGATTTTTGTGTTGTATTATAACTTCAACTTTTTTTTATTATTATTGCATAAATAAAAATTAATATATCATGAATGTTTACTCTAAAATTCTGGTTCTACAAAAGATAATTTATCTAATAAATTCTTATTAATAAATTATAACTAACAATAAGGATCAATATCCGTGTAAAATATTATAATTTTTCACACTTGGTACTTTAATTAACTAATGGAAGAATATTTATTATACATTAAAGCTCTTACATTTTAGTATTATCAAATTAAATCATTTTTCTTTGCTTGAATTCAAAGTTTATATCTGTATATTATCAATGCGTATAATATAAATTTAATCCCATTTGAATTTTAATTAAATGATTTGTGATTTTTTGAAGATAGATTTCATAAAATGTATTCAATAATAAAAAAAAAGGATTATAAATTAAATTTTTGAATTTTGATTGTACTTTCCTTTATTATAAACGTTAATCACTGAAAATTCCTGAAATTGAGGGCATTGAGACAAAAAAAAAAAAAAAATACTATAAGTACCCATTTTGAATGTATTTTAATACGTATACAATAGACAATATGCTATCGATCATTTAGATGCACACTGAACTTATAACTCTGCATTGTGTCTTTACCTATACGGGCTCATCGGTCTAATCTCGCGGTTTAAATCTTAACCTATACAAACAAAGTTTATTGTTTAGTGCTTTTATTTATTATAATTTCTACTGTATACTGTACATTGTTGTGAAATTTTTAGTATCTAACGTTGGAGATCGTTTATTTTGCCTATCGAATGACCTATCTAAAACGATCGTTTCACTATAGCCAAGGCTTTTCCGTTTTGCATAAGAAAATTTATCGTTATTGCAAAGTACTTTATATCTCTGAGTTATATCTTAGTTTACTATGGAATAAATTCATTCAAGTAAATATTTGTTCACAATAATCAGATGTATGATATACGAGTACATAAATAACAAATTTAAATAAACAAATAAATAACCAATATAGTGTTTACTGCTGAAAAATATAAATTATTTAAATATCTATAATTTTCATAAACGATCAAGTTACATAAATCATCAATTTTAATATTAATTGATAGAAGTATATATATATATATATATATATACTTATATAAGTATATAAATGAATATAATTTATTTTGTAGCTCCTTCTTATTTTTCTATATTGTATCTTCTATTTTATACCTTGGTGGTTAGCTTATTGTTTTCAATCTAAAAGTGTCTGTTTTAATATTCACTATCATATTTGAAATTTCATTTTTTGGTTTTTACGTATGTATATAGGTGTTTAGTTTTGTAGCAGTGTATTAATATAATTTTTTTCGGAAAATATATGCTTACATTTTTATATTGTTTTTGTAGACATTCAACTTCCCTAGTAAAAGGTTTTTTTTTCCATCAGATACCATGAATTGAGTTTAACGTAAACAATTTTTTATCTCGGCTCTTTATACTAAAAAAAATGTAAAAAAGTGATTGAAGACTCTTTTCCAATTTTACTCACTAAACAACGAACTAAGATATCTACTTTCGTTTAATCATTTTTAGTATTGATTTTGAATGTAAAACTAACAAATCTGAAGTACATCATAGTCAAATATTTACAAAATCCTTGCTTTTCACTTTTCATCATAAATTATAAACTCAAATGCATGTATTAATTTCATTATCAAACATGAATTTTCATATTAAAAATTTAAATTCGAAACTACCCTGAAATTTTCTTCAATTGCATATGTTCGGTGGTTATTGAAATTTCAGATTCAAGTGTATTATAGAAATGCAGATTAGATACAAAAGTCCAAATTTATATGCTACAAGTAATACGTATCTAACATATTGCATTTCAACGCAAAAGTGAAATTATAAATACAAATAGCATTTATAATTGTCATAGTAATAAATAATAATTGTACACTAAGATAATCTTATTTGGAAACCAATTATTTTTCTGATTTTGATTTAAATTATTAATTTCCGTACGAATAAATTTAAAAAATAAATCCACTCTTTTATGTTCATAGTATAAATTAGTGTTACGATTAGATGTGTTAATTTTGTTGCGAACAAGATTGAGTTCACTGTAAGCTTATAAAAAGGCGTTCGATTTATCTTCGAATTCGAACAACTTTGTATCTACTGTTAATCTGATGTTTACATTCCTTTTTAATAAAACATCTATATTTACGGTCGTTGAATCGATTCGAGAAAATTACCGTTAAGTAGAGATGACCGGTAACCCTACAGAAGTATTTTCCCCTTAATAGTACCAAACGGAACAAAAAAAATAATACTGTTACATGGAGTATGTATATGCATAATATTAATGGAAATTTCACTTCATTAGGCCAATATATATACTATAATTTATAAATAAACTAAGAATACATTTTGTCTAATATGTACAGAAGGTTAGCGCAAGGACAATTGTAAGAGGAGAAATTCAAAAAATAAGAATGATCGAATGTAACGTGTTTCATTTGAAATGTTGAAAATAATGAGGAAAAATTAAATTTTTATTTTTTAAGTGTATGAACATAAATTCGCTAATTTTTTTTAAACGTACATATGTTTGTACGATCGACTCATGGAACCATTGAAATCTATGGTTAAAATGTCCACTAATAATATAACTGATAAGGTTATGTACAGATTTACAGATTGATTTTTAAACGAAAAAGATATGTTCTTAGCTGAGATTTTGTTGGTTTTTTTTATGACCTAAATTTTGTTACACATTTGTACAAATATACGATTTGGATTTGGACCAATAGTACCTAATGGAGTTAGCAGAGGAAGAAAAAAATCAATGAATTAACTTTACAAAGTGCTTTTGATAAAATTTAATTTAATTATATTATTATCAGTTTAATGTATCGGTAGAATGGGCTTTCAAGTGCATCAGTGTAGTACATGTATAATACGCTTCTTGATTTCAACAGGGTATTATAGTTGTTCGAATAATTATAAACTCATTATAACGTATTTAATCGAATAGTTAACTAGTATTTATAATTAAGCTATGCTATCTATTAACATGTTTTAAGTTGATCAAACATGTAATTTTATATGAACCTATGTCAGTAATATATTGTTATTAATTTTATACATTTTACATAGTTCATGAATATCTTTATATTATACTTATCAATATTAAACGATAAATTATAAATTTGTCAATATATCGATAATTTATAATATTAAATATAATATCAATAAATGGTTTAACGACTAAATAATATTATATGTATTATACTTTGAATAGTTTATTGTTGGAACACAATTATTTTCATGCTTACCATTAAACCTAACTTGTTAAAGACGATATTTATACTTCCCAGTCATTTCCGTGTTACGATAGAGATAGTTTTTATGTTTTTCTGGTTAAAGTATCAAATAATATCATATTGAACGTAATATTGTTACGATATGATTGTTAAACGTTTGAAATACTCAAAGCCTGTGTACGATGTGACTTTACACAAAGGTAAAAATTCAAAACGCTGCACATTCTGAATGTTATATTTAAACTTTGGTTTTAAAATGACATGTATGCGTGCAATACGGTTTTTATACGTTCAGCATATCTCAAAGTTTATGAATATAATGTGTATACAATATTGTTTTCGGAGGTATCGCGCGGCTGCTCGTGGCCCATTCAATTATGCAAATTCGATTTATTTCGGAGTGCTCGCGATGTGTGCTCAGTAGGGCCGGGAAGGTTAAACCGATCGTTAAGGAGTCTGAAACGAATTCGGTCGATTGCGATCAGTCGACGACCGGTCTCTAACCGACTCAATCGCACAGATTCCGTTTGATATGTGACGTGTGCCTGCTCACCGTGCGTGTGAGAAAATTTAATTTTTCCATCGGTCGTGTCGTCATCCATAATGGATGTCGATAATGTTGATTTCCGCGTACAGGCACGTCAAACCCTTCGAAGAGGGGTTGTTAAGAGAGGGGTTAAACGTGGTGCTCGAAGGCCAATCGAACGCCAATCGAACGTGGTAAATTTGCGTGCATGCAAGTATGTGTGTGCTAGGCGCTATGCGAAACGGTATCAGTGGCGTTGCATCGGTACGGTATCGCGTGGGCGGTGGTGACGAGCGCGGTATCGCGGAAGAGCAACGGCGGCCAAGTCGTATAAAAATCAATACACCGCCAACATGGATTGCCGCCGCCGCCGATGGTAGTGGCGGTTCGGGACACCACCGCTAGCACCTCGGCCGCTCTTCCACTTCTCCTTCCGTATACCCCTTCTGTACACACACACACACACACACACACACACACACACACACACACACACACACACACACACACACATACACACGTGCGCGCGCGCGTTCTCACCCGTTTACACGCAATTACACACACGCGCAGCGCCCATACACATATTTCGAATCATCACCCATTCTTCGCTTTTACTTTTGCACGATTTACCCCTCGGCCAGTGCAACAACAAATTACGTTTTTTTTCACGCCGATAATATAATTATAAATTCTCGTACACGTATAATGTACGTATTGTACGCCTCATTATAGGTACGGCCGTCGAGTGTCGCGTTATTGTGATGTGGCACGCGAGAATAATAAAAAAAAATTCCTCGTAAACTCTCGGACGATGATTTAATAATTTATAAAATATTACAACGACAGTAAAAAATAAAAAAAGTAAAAAGCTAACCTTCCTCTTCCTACAAGTAGCGTATGTGTTTAAGTTTATACGTGAAATTAAACGTCACATTCGATATGTGTTGTCTTCAATACCCGTTCGCTTGCAAGTATTTCTGTGTGTGTACTTGCGAACGAACGTGAGCGTTTGTAATGTATGCAAATGTAACCCTCCCCTGCACGCATGATCAACACTGCGAAAAATTATCGTGATACTTAAACCGAAGCTTTCGTCCATGATTTGGAACACTATGTTAGACACTGTTAAGCTTGATAGAAATTATCGACTATATTATATAACGTGAACAGTGCAAATTTGCCGTTTTCGTAGCGTGTCATGTCTGGATAAGAGCTACTATATTACAGTTAAATTATTTTCTTGCGTACGATTAGAATTCATGTGCTTGATGGATTACACATACTTACAACTTTACACTGATGTATGTGATCGTACCTTGAAACTTTCACGTCTTTGCTTCAATTTGAATATTAAATCGTATAAGTAATAGAGTAACAATATGCGAACAATTTTTAGTTTCTAGCTTATCGGTTAGTCATTATTTCATTGAAAAAGTAAATTCAAGTAATTTTCACAAACTCATATTACTACTTTAATTACTACCTTGATTCATAATATGATGCTTAATTTGTACTTTTATGTACAACTGTTAATCAAAGTACAAAAGTAAGAAAAATAACATGTATATCATTATTATAATTAAAAAATATCGGTCATTTAAATATGACCGTAGAGTTGGTTTAAAATCAATCACGTGTGTTAGAAAACAAAATTCCGGCTACGTATGAGTTGATTTTCAGGTACTTGTTCACCTGTATCGATACCGATGAATTGATTCCGTGAATTAAAAATTATGTACGAGTTGATTCCCTTAGTTATTATATAGTTGCATATCAGTAACGAAAAAAAACCGGTGTTGTATCGAATTTCATCGTTTATGAGTTTATGAAAATTAATTTTAAACAGCAGTTTTTGCAGTCGAAAATTCTCGAATTGTATACGCGATCTCCAGTACTACTACAGTCGTTGTAAGTTCATCATAATTTCGTGGTGTCAATTTCTGAATAAATATGGAGTTTATATTAAGCGAAAAGTCTAAATCATTAATATTGATAGATAGGTAAAAGTATTGTTTTCGTAAAATGCTATCGAATGATATCCAACGTTGGATTTGTGGTAAGGGTAGCTTTAAGTGTTATTTAAAACTCAATTCTAATAATAAAATTCTAAAAAACAACACGAATCATTACCATGACAAAATTGAAGGAAGTACTATTAAAGGGTAAATTTTGATTAATTGTTTAAAGAGGAAAGCTGTAGAAGATATTTTTACAAAACATTATTTCGAAATTAATTTGCAAAGAGTTGAAAAATGAAGATTTAAATACTATAACAAATAATGACTTAACTCTTATGTGACATAATATACATCGAGCCTTCTTCTATTCAATCTCCTCGTGGTGTCTTCTGCAGGGTACGCTAATAGGCCGAAATTGTTCATATTTGCGGTGCAACACGATTGCGCAAAAAATTTGCAACACGATTGCGCCCCGATCCCTTTTTACCTGATAAAATCACAACACCATTGCGCACCGAATTATATGTATGTATACTATGTATAATAATTTATGTACAACATAAAATAATGTATACAATACATACTTTCTATAATGTGCATATACATATTTGGGAATTAATTCATACCTGTCTTAAATTAACTCGAGAATCAATTAATACATAAATAAATTCTCAGGAATAAATTCACCAACACTGAGGATTTCCTCTTCATCAGCTATTTTATTTATTATATTCCTGAATTTTCGTTAGTGTGCTAATATAATGCAGGATTTATAATATACGCGTATAAAATGTATAAAATGACTAAAACGTATAATATATTTTGGTTTTGAAACACTTTTAAAAAATTCAAAATACTTAATTTTTCGGATATTAAGTAAGGTTTTTAATTTTTATGCTTACCTAATAAAAATATATTAGGTAGTAAAAAATAATGTATGTTGTAGATTATAAAAAAATATTATTGCCTGTAATTGTATTTACCCATAATATACTCATACTCTAAGATATAATTTAAATATCGCAAAAATTATTAAAAGTGTTATAAATATCACAAGTACAATGAATGTACTAAAAATTATACATCCGCTAAAATATAATGATAATTATCAATTTATTATTATTAATATTATTATTTAATTATTAGATTAATAACATCACAATAAAATTTATATTTCCTCTTTTTTATTGTTAGTTTAAATAATAAATATATTTTTGCTTATAAGGTATTTTATTTTTGTACAGTATAAAACTTATATAATTAGGTGTTATTCTATACTTTTCTTACGTTTTATACTTATGTATAATAAGTGTTTTATTTTATATATTTTTATACGTTTCAACCCGGATAATTGTATACGTTAATATGATTTCATCTTAATAATTGTATTATATCTAACGTAATATTAAAAATATACATATTTAAATGACAATAATAATTTCAGTTTAAATTAGTTTCTTATCGATAGATGGATTAGTTTTAAAATTATGGCCGTGTTGGCATAGATTATAAAAACATAGATTACGTGTTGAATAGAAAGTACAATCATTGTAAATTTTTATCTATTCTTTATAAATCATGTGACACTATCCTAATATTCTAAGCTATAATGTGAGTGTATGAAATAGTGTCTTTGATATCAATGTTATTTCTTATATATTATTAATTATTGTTTCCTATGAATATTTTTACTTATTTTGGTTAATTTTTATACATTAGAACGTTGAAAAATTGTATTCTTCGTAGATTGTTCTTTAACCTTAAATAAATATATTTTTAAATTTAATCGAATATAATTACAATAGTTAACAATTTATGATAATCCTTAAATATGGGTGCAGATAAACGGTTATAATTATCAATATACTACTGTATTCTAGTTATATATTTGTACCAATTGATACTTTATTTGATTCTATCATAACGGTAACATTTTTAATCTAAAACGGTAATTAGAGTTAAATTTATAATAAATATCTGTTATTAACTTTTAACTGTATTATAATATTGATATCATATATAGTTATTTTAGTTAATTTTCATTATGAAAATAAAAAAAATAAGCATTCTTGAATTCAATATTTATACTTCATTTGTAAAGATAACGAAATAAACATAATATTATATATGATACATAACTGAAATTTATCAAAATAATGTAAGCCAGGTAAAATAATAAAAAATGTAAATAAAAAATCTACCTTAGAATCTTTTTGGTATTAAAAAAATACTTCTTGAATCCTTGGCTGATAGGATCATATTTAAAAAAAAAAAAATGCTTTTTTGAGGATATTCAGTCGTATAAATAAAAAATGAAAGGCAGTGAGATAAAAAGAATATTTATTGTAAAATATAATTGAAAGAATACTTGTTAAATAAAAAGTCTGTGGATTACACATTTTTTTTTAAATGTTGAAATCTTAATTATAATGATCTATTAGAATTTTGAATTACTATAATACAAATAAGACACTATTATTATTATTACTATTATTTACATAATCTAATCATTTTTAATACTATATTTATTTTTCAGGAAAACTCAAAGCCAAATGATATTGGAAAGTTTGGAGAGAAAAAGAGATGGATTCATGATCCAAATAGTAAGTAATAATCTTAATTATTATCTTAAATTTACAATTATTATATTTACTCAGTTATTGAATATATAGTCCTGCATATGACAATAAACGTCATCAAACATTTTTGGATTTACATTTGAATAGTATTGTGATAGCCGACGAGAGAAGTATTACATTTGTTTCAGAAATAATATATTTAGTGTAATAAAAGATCTTGCGATTGTACGCATAAATTAAGTTTATGCATTCTCCTTGCGCTAAAGAATTAAAACTGGTAGAGCATTTCATAAAATTGAAATCGTTGTACGTCTTCATAACTTAAAAGTCTTCTCGGTATCGAATTTGTGTGTATGTCATTAAGGGTGTGGTGATTTATCGGTACATATTTCATACTTTTTTTTTGAAGTATTATTTTTATAAAAATGGGCGCGGTTCTAATATGTCTTCCATATTTGACAGGTTAAGGAGGTTAGTGTAGGTACCGAAAATATTTGTACCATCAGTTTGTCAGGTATCGACCAAGTTCGTGTTTGTTTTAAGGGAACTCGACTATACGAAGTGGTGCAGACAATACTTCGGAAATATCAAAATACATATGTTGTTCCCATTTCGTTATAGAAATGTAAATTTCCGTGCAATTTACTGAAACTAATTTACATAGAAATTATACCCAATTTCATTTATTTTTTCCTAAAATATTTTTACTTTTGTGAAAATATATGATAAATTAAGAATTAAAAAATTGTAGCATTATAAATGTTCTATCTCTAATCTCTTTATTTAAACGTACATTATTATGATTTATTTAGTGTTCATAATTTTGAAATAGGAAAAATATTTACTAGAGAATTATTTCGCAACTATAATTAATTTTATGAAACTTTATTTATGTTTATTAACTATTTTAGTTTGTTTAATAAAATTATAACGACTTCAATGAATTCCTAGTTCCTTCAATAAGTAGAACCTTGCAATACAATTATAGTATTTATTTTATTAATTATACATAAGACATTTGTTATTGTTATTATAGGTTGTAATTTACTACCAATTACATTTACTATATCTTTAAACATATAGAAATATATGTTATTAATGTTACTATGAAAGTTAATTTTTATTTCCAACTTTGGTATTAAATAATAGTGAAATTTATTAAAAAAAAAGAAAGAAAATATTATTTTATATTCTTTTCATAATAGCATTCCGTATATGAGTATACTCTTAAATAATAATTTAATATTACGTTTATAATGTTTGTATTATTGAATATTATGTTTTGGAAACAAACAATTTTTTTGAATTAATGCGCTTTAAATATTTTAATTTTATAATCCATATAGTACTTTGTAAAGAATTTATACTAATTAAAATAAGCAACATTTTAAGAACATTTATCATATTAATTTAAAAAATGTTATGTCCAATCGTTAAAAATAAATCTACTTGTTCACTTCTTTATAGTTTGTACAGAATTTATTTACTACCATATTATGCCTGAAGTTTATTGCGCATTGGCTCGAATCCAGCAGATTTAAATTGACAAAATGTCATTGAGCGAGAAAGCTTATACCAATTGCAAGGATAGTAGGTTCTTTGGTTTTTAAAAAATGTCTTAAAAGGTCATCATTTTTTATTTAATTTGACAAAAAATGATTAAAATTCATAACGGTCTGTCTGCTTAAAGAAAAAATGTACATATTTTAATTAAATTTCTAATAGAAATTTGTCCTTCAACATTTTTTTTTGATTCCAGGTGACCTTTGCACACCTCTACGGTGCAAGAAAAAAGAGTTGTGTCTACTAGAAGATGCGTACACAGCAGTATGTGTGAGTAAAAAAGAAATTCATAAGAACGGTGATGTTATCATTAGCCGAGAGAAATTTATTGCGGAGGAAGCAGCTCGAAAGAAGGCTCTCGAAGAAGCCCTAGCCGAAGATGAAAATGATGAAGACGATGATGATGACATCGAAGAAGATGACGAAGATGATGATGATATATTCTATGACAGCGGAATTAGCAGTTCATTGTCAACAAACAAGTAAATTTATTTATTTAATACCTGATTCAATAAATAACAGTATCACGGTAGAACTAATTTTTTATATATAATTACATCTGATAAGACAATAGCATCAGAATAAGTTTTTTATTTTTAATTCTTAAATATAATATTTTCTTCGAAGAATGTTGGTTAATTTAAAAAACGATTTTGGCTCTTAAACTAATGTCTGCATAATACATATACCATCTCAAGTTGATAATAATTAAATTAATTATCATTATTGTTCCAAATTTATGAGTTCAAAAAATAATTTTTTATTAACTTAAAATTATACATTTTATGTTTAGCTTATACTAATAAATGTTTTTTTAAATAAAAATAATATCAAATATCCTACAATACTCCAAAATTCGGTTATAATGTTGTGAAAAAAATGCATATGTTAAATCAAAATATATTTCATTACAGTTTAAAAACACTAGATAAAATTGGAGAGAAAAGTATATTTTCAATTTTTTTTAAAAAATAAATTTTAATTTCTCTAAAAAATAAAAAAAAATTATATAATTGAAATGTATTAATAGTAGAGTTAAGATTTGGAACCAAACAAATATTTATTTTAAAATATGGTAATATTATAACGATATTACATAATTAATTAATTAATACTATACGTATTATCATTGATTTTAGAATGTATTTTAGTATGTTCTAAAATAAATGGTATTATATATTTATATATTTGTTTTCTTATTAAAGTGAGATTAATAATATTTAATATTCGAGTAAAAACTTACGCTACCACACAAATGTTTTAATGTACAAATTAGTGTACTTAGGAATTTAAATTGAATATACCAGAGATAAGATAAAATATTTTACTTACAAGCATTATTGTCACGCAATTCATTCCTCACTAATATGACCATGTATAATATAATCATGTAATGTATTTAATTATATAATATTTTAATATGTTAATGTACCTGAATATTATATTAATCATTTTTCCCTTAATATTAAGTAATAAAAAAAATTATATTTCTACTGATGGCTTCATATTTAAAATAATTAAATAAAATATAAAAATTATTCATGTATAAATTATTTTGTGGAAAAGTGATCTAAACAAATTCTTTTGTTTAATTAAGAAAAAAAAGGGAAAAGTTATGTTTCATAGAGTTGTTATTCTGTAATATTTTTTTCTTTAATATTATTTTCATTGCTATTTATTTTTATCAATATATTGAAGAAACTTTTTGATTTAAAATTAATATCATACTTTTCGATTAGTATCAAAATTAAGTTGTTTCTAAATTGTTGTAGCTTTGTATGAGAAATTGTAATCAATTAAAAGCATATAGTTTTACAGATAAATAAAAAGAATTAAGAAAAATAACCAAAAAAAATACCAAATTTCTGTATTTTATCTTCTATTTTTAAAATTTTGTATTACTATTTAAATTTATATGAATTTTAAATAATTCAAAATGCAATTCTGAACATTGGCCATCGTTATAAGTATAAACAATGAATTGATCTAACATGATTGTTACTCAAAATGTGACACAAAATATATATATATATATATTCAATTAATAATGTAATTGTCGACCACTAAGTGTTTCTTTTTGTAAAATTACTAATTTTCTTGGCTCAAAAATTTAATCAAAGTTAATCTTGAGCCAAAAAATCTTATACTATAATTTCATAACATTTAACATAGCTTTGTCGAATTCCTTAAAAACATTTTCAAAGATTAAAATTCGACTTACCTGATAATTTTCATGAAAATTGACGTATATCTGTATATATGTTTTTCTAATATTAGAACAAAATTCCATTTCAAAAATCTCATTATGTTATGAATTGAGCATCAATTATTTTGCGAGAAACTACATTTTTTTTCGGCTAGAATATTTAATTTTTTTCCACTGAGCTTTTAATGTATACATATATATATATACATTTATTTTAATAAAATAAGTAATTGTGTTTCACGGTCTGGAAATTCCATATAAGTGAAATATATGGCGTGAATTTTACTTAGTATCAAAAATTTCAAAAGATTTGACTTTAATTATTTTTTCGAGTAGATATGTTGTGTAAAGATCTAACTAGACTTTCACTGAAAACCGTTTTTAAATTTTCATGGTTTTAATAACTTTCAAAATGATATAGATAAAAATATATAGCTTATATAATAAAATACCGGCCATTTCGAACTTTTTCTTCATCTACTAGAATTCAAAAAGTCGAAATATGAATTTTCTAAAATACTTGATTTGCTCTAAATATTATCTACAAATTGTTAGTTAAGATCTTTTAGTATACATCAATTTGTAATCACTTTACAATTAATGAATGTGTTAATATGAGAAAATTAAAAATAGAAAATAAAAATCAATGTAAAATTGGAAATTTAATAATTTTCTTGATAAATCATATCTATTTTATATTAAATTACGTAAATTGCACATGATGTTATTATTAATTTTTATGAGGTATAAAACTGACTATAAAAATATCATATTATACTTTTCAATAAAATTTGACTGTGGATATATCCAACAACTTTCTGTACATCAACAATAGTTGATATAAAACTTGTTTCCAGCTAACACGCTCTGACGTACTTATTTACAAATATAGAACATGAAATATTTAATTAGAGTATATTTTTTTCTAAATATGATAGAAGCACATGTTATTATGATATTGAGCATCGTTGTTCGATATCATTCGGAAATCTGGGGTTTATTGTATTTTTGTGTGAAGATTTCATAAGAACATTTATGAACAATCAATTTTAAATTCTTTAACTTTTAAATTAGTTGAAATTCTATTTTAAATTAATTTTTATTTTGCAATTATAAATATGTTCTAATTAAAATATTACTCTACCACAATACTCTTATTTAATTTAAACGATTAATATCAAAAATAAATATTTTTTTCGTTTCTTATAATCAATATTCATGCATAATAATTTTTACTGGCTGTTTAGTTTGCTTTTTTACTACTCGTATTTTGTTTAAAATTATTTTGATTACATTTATTCACCCAAAATCCTATTTGTTTTAAAAAAATACCTGTACAAATAGAGGAGAAAAAATATTTTTAACGTTTCTTAAAAATAAACCATAAAGGTATCTCGATTGTATGTCTTAAAAATATGTATATAATTTAATGTTAACATAAATAGTCAAATAGCAGGCATATTTATACGAATAACCATATATAGGAACTTGCATATAATGTTCACCTCACAAAATGTATTCTAGTGAAAACTTGTGGGGTAATCATTTTACATTGGATTCATCCTACTTTGAATAATTTCATAAATTTCTCGTGTAAACATTACATGAATATATGAACCATATGTACATTATGACAGTATTTTTTCCGAATAAAATATTTTCCCTGTGTAAATAATCTAAAAATATTTCATTTTTTTTTTCTTGTCTTTTCTAAGCCTTATAATATTACGTTTCAAATAAATCAAATGATTGATAACCCACGGTCCATACAAATATTATTCCTTCGTTATTCGTTATCATCGTTATAAATTTAACACTAAATATGAAAAAAACTCATGTTTATTTTAATTTTTACAAACTATGTATTAATACGTTAAAACAATACAATTACGTATAAAATTACGAACTCATATTAAGTGTATATTTCTTTACTGGTATTTAATTATTCCCGAAATGTATTAATAAAAAGTTATCAACCCTTCCAACAATGAAATTCAAACTATTTTGTTTGTAAAATATTTTTAACTTTTTAATAATAGCTTAACGTTTTTGACAAAGATATTTTAATAACATTTGTTTTTGTAATTTTAAACAGTGATATTCGCATTTTTATAATAAAGTTTTTTTGAACAAACCGTTTAAAAAAAAATATAATGTATTATATTAAAAATGACAATTGTTACACAACCCGGTACACAGTTGGTTTATAATTCGTTCGCACCAGTTTTTTATAACATACTTGGAATGATGTAAAATACATTCAGAATAATAATGTAGTGGTATTTAATCTGTCTTGAGCTATTATTGGGTGTAGCCTAAAGATTTGATGTTCGGATGATTTACCTTAGTTCTATTATATTTTTTTAGATATTTTATTTTTATTACGGAGAAAATATTTTTTATTTTAGGATATGTTTCATACGAGTTTGATTCATATATATGGGGCTTATATTTTTCTTTAGTTTCACAAAGAATTTTAAATATGAACTCAGTTTAAAAAATCGTATAAAAGTTTGAAACAATTTTTACATCATGAATAATAATAATATTATACATTTTGAACGTTTCGACAAAAATTAAAAGTTCAACAATTTAGTATTAATGTTTTTATAATGAAATTAAAAATATATTAATATTATTGCAATGAGGTACATAATTGTTTGACAGTAAATAGTACAGGAATATATTTCTACGTTTAAGAAAAATCATTGTAAAAAAATGCATTATATAAGATTAAAATGTTGTATATTTCAGAATTGCGGGTGATTAAAAAATGAATATACTTAAAAAATTATATTTTATGATCCAAGAAAATAAATGTTGGGACTTTATTGTAACCATAAAGTATAAATGAAAGAATAAATATGTATAATGTAATAAAAAGTGATTTATAATTGTGAATATCAATATGCAATTTAGGAAATTTAAATTAGTGTTTTTAAATTCATACGTATTCATATTTATTTTAAACCGTTTTTTTCATTTTTTAATGTAAAAATCATTAATCATAAAATTAATTTGTATTTTATGCATTAATGATTTTTTTTTTTTTTTAATTCTTATTCTGCTTTTTCTTTGTCTTCCCTTCCAATTTTATGGGGTATTCCGTTTTCACACGAGCTGATCTCTTATGTATAAGATACCTTATTCTTATGTCAACCTCAATTTCATTAAGTTTTAATATTTTTCTATGCTTAATTTTTTTTTTTTATTTATTTATGATAATGTTATGATATGATATGTTAAATTGTTTTATAAATAATTAACAGTATACATTGACGAATATATTATATATGCATCATATTTATTAACTGTTTAAAAACTTTAATAAAAAAAAGAGAAAATAATAATAATAATAATATAAGTTCAGTACTGAATATAATGAACTGTCTTCAGAGCTGGCGTTGCGAGGGGGGCTACTACCTCACCTATGAATGACCTATTTATATAATTAGCAATCATCAACAAATGAAGTAATAATAGCATTGTAAGATTTTGTTTAAGAAAGTAGTTGACAAATTTGTTTATTTATAAAAAAAACCCCTCCCAATCATTATTTGCTACTGCTAACTGTCTTTAATGTATTTACGACCTTACGGGCATCAATTTATATTTATTATTGATAAAAACCCCAAATTGTCACAATACATAACGCAAATAGTTCTTCCTAGGACAATTTAATTAAAGTTTAATCATCTCAATAACTATAACATTTTTAATGAAGTAGTAAACGGCTGATATAATTTTTATAGATTTAAAAAAATTTTAATTGCTCTTTACTTAATCCTTTTTAAAACTTTTATTACGTTTGTCAATTTAAATGTTCAATGACATTAAATTCAATTTACTTGAATTATTAAATTAAATTGACAATTATGTTATGTGTTATGGACTGATTTTATGTAATTTAAAATATCATAAAATTGTATTATTTAAGAAAATTATTCGTTTTATATCTGTGTATTTTTTATCAAAATATTAATTTTTTTGGGACAGTGTCATATCTACTACTTTTTTATAATTTTAATGTCGATTTTTTTTCGCGTACTTCAGATTTTATTAGAAAATAAAATATTGTTAAAAAACAACTGTTTTTAAATAATTTGTAAAAAACAAAATAGGTAATTGCATATTAAACGTTCTAGTAAATTTGTATTTGTTTTATTACTTCGTTGATAGAATATTAATTAAATTATGTATTTTCAGTTTAATGTATTTAATACCATATTTGAATTAGGATATACTTAGTAAAAATACTTGATATTATCAGTAGTGATCACTTATATACAATGTGGTTTAACTTTTACTTTAAAATTGTAAATAATACCAACTTACTTTTAAGGTATTTGTTATTAATTCAATATGAACTTACAGTAGATGCAATCCGTGCCCTGTTATGAAACCTACCTTCCTGTGTGGTTCTGACAATCGTACGTACAGTTCATTGTGCCGTCTAGATTATCATAATTGTCTTCATACAACTAACATAAAAGTGAATTGCAAAGGATTTTGTCCGTGCAAAGGTATGTTGTCTAACTATAATCACAACGTTATTCACGATACGTTTTTTTTTAATGTTATTATTTAAAGCCAATATTGTATTTTACAGAACAAGAAGATGTCGAACGTAAGAAACAAAAACAAGCAGAACGTATGACAAACTTCATGAACAAATATAAAGCAACATTGGAAAACGAAAAATTGAAACAGAGCACTATAGCTCCAGTATCCAAGTATGAAGAAAAGTATATTTTTGCTCCTGAAGACTTCAAGTATGAGAACAAACACTACAAATACATCAAATATATAAAAAATAACAATCAGATATTCAAGGTTTGTACACGAAATATTTTTATAAAATGAATGTCTTATACTTATTTGTAAGTATTTATTTTACCAATAGAATTCTATTATCGAACCGGTAAAAGACAAACGACATGAAAAAATGGATAATGAAGTAATCGCAACCAATCAAATATCTCATCCTTCTTGGAACAAAGAATGTCCCCCATCTGCATTGCAATCTATGGGTGACCGTCTGTTAGACTGGTTTTCAGTAATCATGGCTGATGCTAAACGTAGACGTACAAAGAATAAGGGAAAAGGTATTTCACTCTTAATTTATTACATTCTATTTAACTAATTTCAAATATTGTGTAGCTGTAAAATTCATCAACGGTTGCAAATGGGAAGTTCGTTGGATGTACCAACATCTAGATTTAGATTCCGACGGTAAATTGTCATTACAAGAACTTTACGACTTAGAACATGATAAAAATGAAATGTGCATTAAACCTTTCTTGGACACATGTGATACTGATGGGTATACATTAACATTTGATGAATATTCATAAACAGTTTAAATTAATTTAAATTTTTTTTTATTTTAGTGACATTTTTGTGAATCCTTATGAATGGTGTCGATGCTTTGATAAAACTGATCGTCCATGTACAGCTATTAAGCGAAGAATATCACCTAATGCTCTTGGTACATAAATTATGATATTAAACATAATCTTTCAAAAGTACTCTAATATCCATAATAAATCATTTATATGATTATTTTGGGTATTTATATTATAAGTTTATACTTATAATTTATACGTATAAAAAATAAAATAAATATGATACTTGTTTATTTCTAGGTGTGTATATCCCTGCCTGTGATGCTGAAGGATATTATGAGCATACTCAGTGTCATTCTTCAGTTGGTATGTGTTGGTGTGTTGACAAACACGGTGTTGAAGTACCTAACTCACGTGTTAGAGGAAAACCAAATTGCTGTAAGTGTTATCAATTGAACCCATGTAAAAAATGAACGGGTCAAACATAATCTTATTAATAATTCACCATATTACCATAGCAGCCTTATGGTACGGAAAGGAAGACAACCAAAAAGATAAATCTTTGGACAATGGTATTTTAGACAGTGATACAGACATGGATGATGAAGATGGAGACTCAGAAGTAGAAGGCAGTGCAGATCAGTCATTAGAATTTTAAATAACACTACATCACTCTGGTAATTTAATATTTTAAAATGTTTGATATTTATAAAAAACAATATTTCTTTTGTTGTACCATTAAAACTTTTAAAAATAATATTTTTAAATTATTCTTTAATATTTTAAATATAGTATAATAGTTATAGTCCTGTATATATTTTCATAAAAAAAATACAAGAAGATTATCAAATTTGTATTAATTCAAATGTAATAAATAATTATCTAAAGATTTGGTTATAATATTTTTAAAATAATGTTTTGACTTAAATTTAATTTAATTGTACTAACAATAGTTATACAATTTAATAAGAAAAAAAAATTATATCAATACTTTATTTATATATTGTTGCCGTTATTTAACCGGGTGTCATTCTAATAGTTTATCAAAACTGTTAGACATTTTATTTGCAATTTTTAACTGAAGCAGTCTAAAAGCTTAAGCAACTACCTAGCTCCAAACCATTTAAATACTTATTACCATCTACCATACCCATGTACATTTAAATTTGTATGCATTTATACTATTTGCATATTTGATTTGGGTACATTGAGTTATTACATATCTCATATGCTTATTTATATACTTATTTCATACATATTAATATTAAAATATCTATTTATAAAATAAACTTTAATACAATGTTTTTTGTTTATTTCAGAACAACTACCAAACAGTTAAAATAAATAATACTTTCAGTAAGAGAAAAATGAACAAATTTTGCCCAAGTTCTCTACTACAGAACCCCTAATTATAGCGCAATTTTTAGAAACATTGCTTTTTTTTTATTTATTTTTTTTTAACAACATTTATTTGTATTAGACATTAGGTTTTATGCTGTGTATGTGTTCTAAAATTAACAATAACATTTTTTTCTCAATAGGATTAACAATGTTTGTACTCAAAAATATTTTGCATATTATATATATTCATTATTATTATCTAACTACCCTAGTAAACGTGCATTTGTGTGTGTACTCCCAACTCATTTTATTTATGTATTGTATTGATAGAAAAAAAATTATAAGATAAATGAAAAACTATTAAATTTTATTCCTCCTCCCTTCTCTCCTTGTGCCATTTGTTTTCAACCTATTCCTCTAACATATGTTATGTACTTACTCAAAGTAGGTCATTATATTAATTTTATATTCGTTTTTTTTATACATTATATTTATGTTTTCATGTATGATTTATAAGTTATATAGTATTGTACTTAAATCTTACATTTTTGTATGTTTTGTAAACATACATATTTTGTATGTTCAGCATATGAAAATCATTCCTGTAATTAAATATGATCATAATTAATTGTATGTTAGGTATAATCTTTTTTTTTTTTTTGTAGATAAAATAATATTATTTATTAGCTATGGACAAGCAATAGTTAACATGGAGAATACAATATATTCCATTGTTTCTCTTGTTGAAAAACTCTATGCTATTAATTAGTTAAAACAAATTTTTAAATCGTATTCGTCCAATTATTCATAGTCTATTTGTGAAAATTATCAATTTAGTTAACTCTTAACTTATTATTGTTATTATTATTTTGTCCATTTATAATTATTAAGGTTATCTATTTTAATTAACTACAAAATATTGTACGACTTCACATTCGCAGATTTGCCGTCCATAATTTTTATTTGTATTATTATTATTTTTTTTTTTATTATTATTATTATTATAATTTTTTTTTTTTTGTTACCAATAATATATATTCCAGAATTTTTAACTTATAAATTATTACTATTGTCTGATTAACACAAAAAATGTACTTAACATAATATTTCATTGAAAATTAAAAGGAAAATATTTATACCAAATTTATTAATCATAATGATCTTAAATCTTTTTTGTTCTCAAAAGTATAAATAGGCCCATTTCTGCCATTATAGATGACTTGTTGTATAGATGTTTAGGGTTGTGTTTATAATTGACTTTCTAATTTCCCATTCTAGTGGGTTTTAATTTTATTATTATGATTTTAATTATTATTATTATTATTATTATTATGTTTACTAGGAAATATTATTTATTATAACGTAACATTATAATACATGAATTGATATAATTTAAAATGAGTTCATTTCACTTTTATCGAATTCAACCAGATTTTTTTTATTTTTTTTTTTCAAATCCTTATTACTAATATTCCTATAATATAAAACTAATAAAATATTTTCCTGAATCTTACTCGTTAATAAAATTGACAAGAGTATTGATATTAAAATTACTTTATTCAATCGATATGGTTCAAAAATATTAATTTTGAAAAATCCATAAATTATTAATAATTTAACTGAATAGTTGAATTATAAAATAATTTTCTTACAATGACTGAAGATGGTATTTTAATATGTTTATCAAATGTACAATACTGTCTTTTTTATATTATTTCTAGCTTAAGATTGTGACACCGTGGAATAATATAAATTTTGAAAAAAAAACTAAAATTAATTGCAAGGTATACTCAAGATTGTTCAATATTAGTAATTTTGACTCTCAAAATTAAGTAGGTATATCATAACTAACAAATATTTCACATTTTGTATTTTACTAATCATCAATTGTAATGGGACTTAATGAAAAAAGAAAGCATAGTCAACTTTAAATTAAATTTATAAAAAAATCAAATATATTTTTTTATTCTTATCATATTGCTATTGGTTGAGTTAGATTTTAAAAATAAATGCCTCTAAATTAACATAATATGTATATATGTTACTGGCAATATGAATAATCCGGTATTTTGCAAAATGCCCAGGTATTATATATAATTTCAAAAATCACTTGGCAATATACATAACACGAGCTTTGCCTAGATATTATGTATAACTTTAATTGTGGGGTAGGCAATATGAAAAAAAAACAAACAAAATTGGGTATCACCTATTACCAACGACTTAACTTATCGTTTATCATAAATGTGCATTCACGATATAACGCAATAAAGATTAATATTCTTTTACTACTATAATAATAATTCTGAGATACAATATTGAACATATTAATAATTGTATAACAATATCGTAACTTTTCTCGTCATTTTCGTGTCTTGTTTTGGTGTTGAAACTATGCAAACGATTTATATGAAATCAAATTCTTATAACAAACTACAAATTTTTTTTAAAAATTTGGTCACTAATACAAGTTTTTGTCTGATGAACAGTATGAGTTGCTAATAATTCAATCCACAAGAATTGGCCAAAGATATTTAAAATGTGTTTGTAAGTCCATGTCAAAATAAAAAGTGTATTTGCCTTAAAAATAACATTTTGTGCATTTTAAAATGTCATTTTTCTACAACATGTTATAATAAGTAAATAGTAGTTTAAGTAAAATATTTTTATAGTAGTACCTAATAATATAATAATAGATAAAAATTAAATTTTCTCTGTAATATGAGTAATAATGTATAACAATTATATGAATCTTAATGTAATATAACATATAATAAAATTTTTTGTACTTTGCCTAAAAAAATATTGGCATTTAAGTAAAGTCGTTGGTAATAGGCGATGCCCAATTTTGTTTATTTTTTTCATATTGCCTACTCCACGATTGGCATTATACATAATGCTTAGGTATTTTATAAAATACCTAGGTTATATGTAAAATAATATTGAAAATCATATGTTTTATTTACATTGCCCAAAATGGGTCGGCAATTTGCATAATGCCCAGGCATTTTGCAAAATACCTGAATTATCCATAATACCGGTAACATATATATAATAAACAATATTGTTGTTTGTAAGCAAATAAAAATGGCAAATTTTCACTTTCAATCCCTTAATTCAATAAATTTATGCCATGAAAAGTAAGACCTTGAAGTGATGGAGCATAATTTAAGATTATATTTTAATCTATTAATATTAATGCGTACCATTTCAGGAACTACCTACTTATAATTTAATTAATATGAGTTTTTTTATGTTTCCAATTTGTTTTTATTCTAATTACCATTATAAACTTGTATAGATATTGGACATTATTATGTTAAAATATTAAATTTATAATTTTAATTAACTTTTAACTTACTAACTTACAAACTAACTTTACCAAGGAAAAATATACAAATTGTTTTTTAATTAATTACTACTCTTTTGCAGCAAATTATTACTAATTATTTCTATAGTGTATTTATTTTATTTTAAAAATTGTATATAAAATTTGGCAATGTAACCGACTAATAAAGTTTTAAAACAGAATCTAACATACTTAAGATACATCATGTTAGTTATAGGTTATATTATTATACAATTGTTGGTAACATCTTCATTTTCATAAATACTTTTTTTAACCATGATATAGTTTTTATTATGAAGTTAGACATAAAGCTAATTTCATAATTATTCAAAATAATTTGTTTATTTGTATAGCTTTTAGTCATACCCACATAATGTTAATTTAAGAATAAATAATAATGTTATATTAATAAATAATAATTATAATCCATAATACATATAATATTTACCAATCTAAAAAGTCAATTGTACCTCATACTAATATAATATATTATGGTATTGTATTAAATTTTAGGTTGCAATAATTTATTGAAGTCGGTCCTAAAATAGGGATAATTTTTTTTGTAACATGTTTTTATTTATTTATATTTATTCTAATAAATAAAAATAAAACAAATTAAATAAATTATGATTAATGATCATTTATTAAATGTATTCAATTTCGAGGTTAAATTTCGTATCTTTTCCAAATATATAGACATATGAAAACTTAACTCTAAGAAATTAAAATAACAAAACAAGATAACTATATTTTGCACTGATTCACATTCTAAACTTAAACTATTACCAGTATTATTGTATATTTTAGTATTTATGTCATATGTCACTATAATACACAGTCACAAATGTAACCTACCTACTATAATTAGTGCCGGCACTATGATTTGTGAGGCTCAAGAGCCGATCCAACAGTGCAAGGCCCTGTGAGATTGCACTATCTGCACACCCCTTGCGCCGGCACTGACTATAATACCTATGTCCCATACTATTTCATTGTATCTGTTTTGTACAAATCTATGTTCTATATGACATGTACAAATTATATTATTAAAAACAAAAAATTTTAATTAAATGTTCAATTACCTATTAAATATGGTTTATGAACTAAAATTTTAACTTTAAAAATAGTGATTATCATTTATTTATATTTTAAGTGTATTCAGTAAAGAATAATTATAAGTACCCTAAACTTAATATTAATTTAAATTAATACCTATACAAATTTTCGGACCTACTTAAAAATGATTACTATGATATATGAATATATTATTAATATAGTATTATTAATACATATTACATCTACAAAACTATTTGTCCCTTGTATCGAAATAAATATATAAGTTATACGTTTTTTTATACGTATTATACGTTATAAGTATTTAAATTCTAAAATAAATACATATGTATAATATTATAACGGGAAGATGATAAATTATCAGAAACATTTAATGAAAAACGGAAGCTATTATATCCAAGGACAAACGTCAAACGTTAATAAGGGGTTCAACCTTCCAAACAATATTTGAAAAATATTGAAGAACTTTCTCGGATATATACTTATTACTGTATTTTAAATTTTAAAAACGGCATACATATTTAGTAAAATAATTGTTTAATTAAAAGTGAATCAGTATGTTGAGCTATTTTAACTGTTGTGGGTAGAAACTGGGTACTAATTATTTTATGTATAGATCTTCTAATATAGAATTCTACAAAGTCACTATTAAGCGGAAATATTAATTAATGCTTTTTAATCTTAATAGCTTATTGTCGAAGGGTATCCAAATAGATCACTCATAGTAGGGTAAATTCAAAAACTAGAAGAACACTGCAACCCTGAATTCTCCTGGACAATGAGTCTGTCTTTATTAAGTAAGGACTCCTGTATAGATATATTCAGCCCTTCGAGAATTTCGAATACCTACTAATAGAAAAGTTTAACGTATTGTATTAATAGAACAGAATTATCATTTATAGAAGTAAAATTTTCTAATTTTAATTTTGTAATATCGTAGGTTGATAAAAACAATATAAAATAGGTAAAATCGGAGTGCAAAGTAATTCATAGAAAATTAGATTATAATAACCGTAGATTTAGTGTTTAAGATTTACAGTAAATATTTTTACCTAAATTAGATAATATCAAATAAGTTTTTTACAGTATAAATTAAGTTTAAATTATCTATTTTCTCCATCGACTTTTTTTTTGCAAAATCATTTTTATACAATTTTAAGTCATTACTACGGTTACTACATACACGAAGTTCATAAAAAATAATTATATTTATACTTTATTTTATTTTATAAATCTTAATTTTTTAATTATTTTACTGATTCTAAATTGAAACTTTTAATTTCACACTCCAAAACAGAATAATTTCTGAAAAGATCAATGTATAAAAATCAAAAGTTGAAACTACGTTAGTTATAATAATAAGTATTTTTTAAGTAAGAAGTAATTCTGGTATATTTATAGAGTTTAGATGAGGTGATGGAGGAGTGGTTAATTAAGTTCGTGGGGTCAAAAGGATACCTTTATCACATAATATTTAATTTTAAAAAACTTTATTTATGCAACACTTATTATTAAATGTATTTCACATAATACACAGAATTTTAAAATAAAACATTACATTTAAAAAATAATAGTAATACATTTGTTATTTAATTGAAGTAATAATAATACTCCTATAGGGTTCGTTTTTATTTAATTTATCTTATAACATTACATATGTAGATACATAATATTCTTACTCTATGGTATATATTATGCATATTTTATTATAAGGACTTATTACATAGAGTGATCACTAAAAAAGTTATCCAAACTATTTTTATAATCATGCAACTTGTATGTATTTTCTCATTAAGATACAATCATAATTTATTACATTTTTAATTTTCTTGGGCTTAAAATTATAATTATCTAATTAATTAACTACGATGATTTAATAGTTTATATTTTATGGCAGGTATGTATAACATATCTATACAACAGCTGTGCAGAATGTTCTATATGAAAGTTTTGACGAAAAATGTTTCAAGTTGAAATTTCAACCATCTCAGTTACGTTTCATGCATGAATTCTAAAAGTTTTATCTTTGATAAAGGACATTTTTAGTTTTGAATTTGGATCAATCTTGTTTTTATAGTTTATTTCAGACCTATTAAACAATTTAAGATCTATAGTAACATTTTCTATCTGCAAATTACAATAATAAACTAGAGACATACAAAATAATTAAAGCTATTGCAAAACCAACAAATAAATATTTTTAACTTGCATTATAACTGTAAACATTAAATATTTTCCTTAATTTTTTTTATAAGTACGAGTACTTACTATTTTTACCAAATCATCCAACTCGACTACTCGAGTTTGATGTCACTATTAGTTATAAAAATTATTATCTTCTATAAAATTGAAGCTATATTCTATAGTTTATAATATAATATAATTTATAATATAGCCAATGTTGGGAAAAATAAGCAATAATTTTATTTAGATCAGTGGTTCCCAACCTTATTTATTCTACGCCCCCTTTGTAGATTTTCAAAAATCTCACGCCCCCCCTCCTATAAATTGAAAAAATTATAATTTTTTTGTTTACTTTACATTTTACAAATAAACTATATAATATTCGGAATGACTACTTTTTTATTGATAATAGTAATTATAAAATATAAATAATTGTAAATAATATAGTATTATAGTGGAATTATAAATTGACGTAATTATTATAATAAATTAGTAAAAAATATAAATAATAGAATGTATAATAAAATTAACATTTAATGTGAAGGCTGACAACACTTTTCTTTGGACAATTTTTTAAAGTTCGGCTCGATGTTTGATAAAGAACACCTCAAGTCAGATTCGACATCCAAGCGATTTCTATGTTTGGTTTTTATAATGGCCAAGCTGGAGAATCCAGATTTACATAAATAAATCGATGAAAATTGTAAAAGGACTTGTAGGGCTTCATTTGAAATTTCAGGATAAATGGGTTGGTATTTTACCAAAAACTCTTCCAAAGAGCTGCCACTGTTAAAATCAATTTTTGCGCGTGAATCATTCTTCAGCTCGATTGCCTGTTCTTGAAATGTATCCGGCGATGTGTTTACGTTAGTACTGAATGGACAACTTGTTAGCGTATATTTCCAACTTTCGTTAGAAAAATCCGGAAAATATCGCATGAATTCATCAGTCAAACAGTCAAGATGTTCAATCACTATACTTTTCAATCCAACAAAAATAGATTCTTCCTCATCAGAGATAAGTTCGTTTAATCGACGGAAAGACGAAAAATTAGGAATCTCTTTGTTTACTCGGCGTTTCCACAGCTGTATCTTTTCTAGAAATGAGTTTATAGAATCGTTGGCGGTTATAATATTCGTAATCCTCCCTTGTAATTTGAGATTTAGGTTATTAATAGTTTCAAAAATGTCTACTAGGTACGCAAAGTAGAATGTGAAGTTTTCATCGGTAAAATTCTCACGAAGATTGTCTTTTCCTAATTGTAAAAGCATAATTTCCACTTCAGATTTTAATTCGTACAAACGTTCAAACATATTCCCTTTGGATAACCAACGAACCTCTGTATGGAATAATAAAACAGAATGTTCCGCGGACAGCTCTGAACAAAGAATCTTAAAAAGACGCGAGTAAGTGCACTGCTTTTGATGGTGTTAACAACTTTTATACATACTTCAAGTACATTTTTAAGTTCAGATGGCAGCGTTTTTGCAGCTAAAGCTTGTCGGTGTATTACACAATAAGAACCGATTATTGACGAGTTTTTATTTTTTGCTAGGCTTACAAAACCCAATCTTGACCCTAGCATAGCAGGAGCACCATCTGTACAGACACCTACAACATTTTTCCAAGACAAACCATTCTGATCAAAAAATATGTCAATGGCAGACAAAACGTCGCTGCCTTTTAAGATGGAATTTAAAGCCTGGGAAAATAGAAGTTCTTTTGCGATGGTTCATTTATAAAACGGCAGTAAACTAATAGCTGGCAACAATTGGCTACATCAGTTGATTCATCACATTGGATTGCAAAGAATACGAAATGTTTTAATTTATGAATCAACTGAAATATCGTCGGCAAGTAATCGCAAATTCACGGTACGACGACGGCGACAACACTGTTTTCGTCGGTACGGTCATGCGCCGGACGAGTGAGAACATCATGCTTATCTTTCCTTTAAGAATATTATTAATTTTGCCGGGGGAATCCCGGAACGGCCACAGCACTGTCACGTCACTGCTGTGTGTAAATAGACCTTTGAAGAATTTTTTTTAGCAACAAAAAACTCTAGGTTTTCCTTTTAGCATCGGATGAGCTGTGGTTAAATGTCGTTCAAGTCGACTAGGTCGGAGGGCATCGTTACTTAATACAACGTGACAAATAACACACTGAGGCTTTTAGACACCATCTTTTTCAATAAACGTAAAACCAAATTTGACATAATCATCGATATATGTTCTTATTTTTGGAGGAGCCATTACTTTGATATACGTGCACTCGCGACGACTACATACTACGACACTGACGTGTAGGGATGGGCAAAAAACATCGATATTTTTAAAACATCGATGTTTTTGTTCGATACATCGATGTTGCTTCGATGTTTTTTTATCGACGATACATCGAAGAAAACATCGATGTTTTTTTTTTTAATTATGTTATTTATTTTTCAGTTCACAGTTTTCAGTTTTTCACGAAGTTTTCTGTGTTGAGTGTTCCGTCGAACGACTCGACAATCGAGTTTCGGAATGGGCATTAAAATTTAAAATACGTAATACGTGATAAAATATGTGTAAAATATGTTGTAACTCGTAAGTGTGACCAACGTCCTTAATCAGTGGCGTAGTTACGGGGAGGGTGTAAGGGGTTTCCACCCCTTCCACAGATTTTTTTTTTTAATGATATTTGATTATTATTTATTAATATTTATATATTATAGTAAAATATTTTGATTTTACTATGATTAGGTATATATTAAAAATTGAATAACAAAATAATTTTCATCAATACGGGACATAATAACACTATTTTAAATGTAATATTATATATGATCTCGTTTTAAGATATACTACGAACACTTAAAAACTTACTCTTAAACACCCCCCCCCCCCCCCAGAAAAGAATTGTATCTACGCTACTGTCCTTAACAATGTGTTCATTTTGATTCGTTCAGTCGCGACCACGATTAAAGACATCTTTAATCGTGGTTCACAGTTTCACGTTGGTTATTATCATATTGTAATTAATTATAATTGTTTTAACTGTACTTTAAGATTTAAAACTAAAATATTTTATGTCATATTAATTTTTGTAAATATTTTATATAAGGAAGTTAATGCCCGAGTAAAAAAAATTCAGTTTCATCAATTTTATAACAGTTTATTATAGTAATATGTATTATATTTATATTTTTATATTTTTAATTTTTAAATAAGATGTTCCTAGCCTTGGCTATCTACATCTATTGATGATTACAATGATACAATTTTCAACAATTTTAACATGATAATTAATTAGAATAATAAGAATAAAATAATCAATAAGATATAATTACTAACTAATATATACTATATATGTACAATATTGAATATAATAACATAATAATAACATTGGTAGTAGTTACGCTGAGTCGTAGCTGACTATAATAAAGTAACAGTGACTGATACAATAATAATTAAGAATAAAGTATAAGATAACATAATATAAAATATATAGAATAATATATACAAGTTAACTTATATATTAGCAATGTATTGTGTATGGTGTTAAAACAGAAGGTCATGCGGACGTCCACGTTTTAATCTACGTTGAGGCGGATGTATGTGGAGGTTATAGTAAAGTGAGCCAGAAGAGTTGAGCAGAGAGGTATGGAAGTTTTTTGAAGACGTTTTTATGTGGTCTACGATTTCCTGGACCTGAAGATCTTTATGTAGGTTTACGTTCCTTATAAACCAAGGTGCGTTTGTAATAATGCGTAGCACTTTATTTTGAAAAATTTGAATTTTTCTGATGTGGGTGGTCGCGCATTTCCCCCAGACCGGACATGCGTAAGTGAGTATTGGACGTAAGATTTGCTTGTATATAAGAAGAGAGCATTTTTTCTGTATTGAAGATTTTTTATTGAGGATAGGGTATAACATAGAAAGGCGCTGATATGCCTGTTGAAGTTTGGAAGAGATATGGGGCTGCCAAGTTAGCCGTTTATCCAATATCAAGCCAAGGTACTTCAATGACGAGTTCCAAGGTATATTTACATTGTTAAAAATTAGTTGTGCAGGGGGGTGGTAAGGACGAAGACTGAAAATAACACCTATACTTTTTGACGCATTTATTTGGATACGCCATTTATTACACCAATAAGATATTGTATTGAGATGAACTTGTAGATTTGTGGCTACTGCTTCTATGTTACGTAATTCGGTAAAAATTGTAGTATCATCTGCAAAGAGGGCGATGTTCGTACGAGATGACTGAGGGATATCATACACGTAGATGTTGAAAAGTATGGGACCAAGCTTTGAGCCCTGAGGTACACCAGCAGATATAGGCATAAGATCAGAGGTGTTATTTATTTTAACGGCAAACTGCCTGTTAAGTAGAAATGAGTTAATAATATTGAACAAGTAAGATGGAGTATTTATGGATTTTAGTTTAAACAGCAGGCCCTCGTGCCAAACTTTGTCAAATGCTTTTGATATATCTATAAAAACAGCTCCGGTATGACAATGTTTTTCAAATGCGGTATTTATATGTTCAGTTATTCTAAATAATTGTTGAACCGTAGAATGATTAGATCTAAACCCGAATTGGAATTTTGGTATGAGGTCTATGGCATTTAAATAGAACAGAAGTCTAGTATGAATTATTTTTTCAAACAGTTTTGAAATTGAAGATAAGAGACTGATTGGTCTATAACTGTCAGGGTTAGATTTGTCCTTCCCTGGTTTGTTTATTAGTATTATGGTTGCAACTTTCCATTTGAATGGAAAGTAACCATGTCGCAATAATGAGTTAAATAATGAAGCCATAAACACTAGACCTTTCGGTGGTAATTTTTTTAGCATAAGGTTTGTAATTTTGTCGTGACCCGGTGATTTTTTGTTCGGAAGATTTTTAATAATTTGTTTGATTTCATTTGGCGTTACGTAATTAATGGAATTTTGAACTTCATAATTTGGTAGATCTAAAGTGTGTTTAACTCTTTGTTCGTTGCTTGGATTACAGATATGGTTGGGAGAAAAGGTATTGTACAGCATGTTTGAAAAAACATCACATTTTTCTTGATCGGATATGACAAGTTTTGCATCGGTGCGAAGAGGGGGAATGGTGTTGATATCTTGGTTTAATAACCTTTTTGTTGCTTTCCACAAGTTTGATTCACCCGGTCGCATATTTGTCAAATAACTATTGTATGAGGATACGCGGTAATTTTGTAAAGCTACTTGAACTTTTTTAGTGAGTAGGTTTAGTATTTTTTTATCTGTAGGGTTCCTATGATTTTGCCAGGTGCGCCTAGCTAAATGTTTACAACGAATAAGTGAAGATATGGAGTGTGGTAAGTAGCCAGGACTGTGTATAGTTTGCGTTACGGAATTATAACAGGTCTGAGCGGCTTCTGTTATGACGTCCGTCAGATGATCGGCTGTTTGTTCTGCTATTTGAGTGGTAGGTATACTTGTTGGTATCTTCAGATTAGATTGTACATGGTTAGAAAATCTATTCCAGTCTGGTTTACCTTTAATTAATGAGTTGTTTGTACGGCTGAAGAGAGAGGGTGAACTAATCGTTATTTTAACAGGTATGTGATCCGAGTCGAGTTCGATGAGAGGTTCATGTACACATGCAAATGGACAGATTTAATTATTAAGATATCTAATATGTCCGGCAAGCGGTTTATATCAGTAGGGAAGTAAGTAGGAGTAATTGGAGCTGATATTGAAAAAGGTGTGTTTTCTATGAATGCTTGTAGTTTAGAGCCATTTGGATTTGTAACACGGCAGCCCCAGTTAATGTGTTTAGAATTTAAATCACCGGCAATTATAACTGAGTTATCAAGGCTCATGACTTTTTCATAGTCTGCGATAAGCATTTGACGACTAGGAGGTTGATAAGCACTGACGAACGTTATATATTTATTGTTTATATTAATGGAAACTGCTACGGCTTCAAGGTACGACAGGGCAAGTGAAGGCAGTTGTTGTTGTTTGATTTTGTTACGTACTAGGATAGCCACTCCACCCATGGCACGAGATTGTGTAATACGATCAGCGCGATATATTTTGTAGCCTGGGAATTGTATTTTATCTGTATGCGACAAGTGAGTTTCGGTAATGCATGCGATATGGATGTTGTGGTGATTAAGAAAAGCTAATAATGTATTTTTTTGATTTTTTAGACCGTTGGCGTTCCAGTTTAATAATAAAGTATTATGGAGATCCATTTGTGTTTAAATTTAAACTGTTTATGATAGCTGGGAGATTTGCAATTATTTTTTGCATTAATTGAGTAACAAACGAGTTAATTAGTGGTAATAGAGTTTTCATAAAATCATTATCGTTATCTGTGTTTTTGGTTGATTTGCTGTTATTAAGATTATTGTTACATGCAGAGGCGTACGTGTACTGCTTATTAGTGTTATCTTTATTTGAATGTATATTTTGAGTATTTTCATTAGGTTTTGTGTTTGAATAATTCCAGCTATGAATAGGATTTGTACTAGTTTTATTTTTATTTTTGTGTTTTAATATCTCCTTATAAAAAGTACACCCTCTGTAGTTAGCCGGGTGATTACTTTCACAGTTAACGCATTTTGGAGGAACTTCTAATGATTTCTGACATTGACTGTAATGATGGCCACCTGCACATTTGACACACCTAGATGGTAAGTGGCAAAATTTTTTGGTGTGGGAAAATCTTTGACAGTTTGTACATTGTGGAATATCCTTAGAGGGTTGCCGTGGTTCTACTATTATTACGCAATGTAAAAGTCTGTTTAAGGAAAATATTTCATTAGATGATTTTGACAATAATACTGCTACGATTGGTATTGGCGATTTGAATTGGTTTTGTAGGCGTGTGACAGAAGCGACTTCAAATTTAAGTTCTTGAAGTTCGTTATAAATACAAGCTTCCGATATGTTTACAGGAAGATTTCTAATTACTACCGATAGTTGTTTATTTTCAGGAAGTTGGTATGTGTGGTATTCGATTTCGGACTCATCGAAAAGTTTAGTGGCGGTTCTATAGTCGTCTATCGAGTTTAAATTAATTTTTAAGGCAGATTTTGTATTTACAATGGAGAAATTGTCAAATGTTATATTTGCTAAAGAAGTATGAAAGTTTTCGTAATCGGAAATATTATAAACATAAATAGGTGGAATTTTAGGTCTGACCTGTGGTTGCTGAGTACTGTCGTTTTCTGTAGTATTGTTCATATCACCGGTGTCTTGGAGAGTTAGTAGTGGCGAGAATCTGTTTTTGCTAGTATGAGGAGGTGTAAGAGCGACACTGCTAGTTCTTTTCTTTGAAGTATCAGGAAGGTTGAGGTCTTGAGGTGAAGCATTTTTATTAATGGAATTCATTGAAATTAACTTTAAACACGCGCGATTTGGAGTAGGATCACTACGGGCAACTTGACACTACGGCTACTGATAGCCAACTGGGTAATATGTATTGAAAAATAAAGTTTAACAATAGTATTTTAACTTTTAAATTCATTATTTAATCAGGAAATTATAAAAAAAAAACATCGAAAAAACATCGATGTTTTTTTAAAAATCCGATTTATCGACACTATCGATGTTTAAAATTTCGATATATCGATACAACGAAACATCGATGTTCAAAATATTTTGCCCATCCCTACTGACGTGCACTGAGCATCTACAAAATAAAACTAAATCGCGTCCAAACTAATCAAATAGTTTTTTCCTCTGGCTTATCGTACTGATTAATTTACGGACGATGTGGCATGGTGCACTATGGCTTAACACTTGTAATCTTTATCGATTACTTTATCGAATTTAACGACCCTATATTCTATAATCTATAACGATAACCAGTCTTTATTAATTTTTCATTTTTTCTCTTCATTTTAAACATAATAAAATTTGATAAATAAAAATTTTACTTTGTGATGACTGCTTGCGCCTCCCCAGCGATGTGTATACGCCCCCCAAGGGGGGCGCGCCCCCTAGGTTGGGAATCATCTAGATTCTAGATTAAAGATAAAGATAATGACCAAAGGTTTATCTAAGATAAAGATAAATGATAATTATTTAAAATATAAAATATCCAACATTAAAAATATAAATCGTAGCTACTTTTTTTATAATAAATTTATGCCTTATGATTCAATAGAATATTTTTATTTTTTTTACAAGTGGGTAGTTAAATCTATGAGTTAATGTATCTAATTGTTACATCTACTACTTTTTTTTCCCTCGAAGTAATAATTTTAATAAAGAAATAAGAATAAGCATAAAATATTTAACACTTTAGTATTTAACACTATACATAGATGGAAATAATTTACACTTACCTATTTAATTTTCTAGTTAATTTTAGTAGGTTTTTTTTAATATTTGATTGAAAAACACTTATTGTTATCGGTTATGAATAATATTAATTTTAATTAAATTATTGCTATATAGTCATTGTTCATATAATTTCAATTATTATTCTATAATCAAAACAATTATGAATTTAATGTAGACAAAAGTGGGTAAATGAAATAATGAAATCATTTTTTAACAAAACCTAAAGATAAATAATAATTAAAAAAATAAACCACTAGTTTGCTTAATTTAATATTACCTATCGACAAAAAAATTGCAAAAAGAAAAGTATAGGATAGGATATTCTGCCTTTATCCAAATAAAAGATAATTTCCACTATATTTTAGATAATTTTGTCTAGATAGTCCCAACAATGAATATAGCACTATGCACTTGCCACATTCTGAATTCTATTTGTTATTTTAACTTGTTTACTTCATAGATATTATTTTATACATAATATATATTTAAACCCATCTTTGTCAAATAATAACATTGGTAGGTATCTGTGTGTAAACAATATACATGTCTCAATAGTACATTGTTCGGAGAAATATGAATAGTATGAAAATACAATAGTTAAGGGATAAGACTCTATATTATACAACCCCGAACAACATAACATATATGTTATAATAAACAATATTTGTTTATTACCCCGAACAATATAACATTTACAGGCTGGGCCATAATGTGTATTTAAATTTAAAAGCACTAATATTAAAAAATAATTCTAATTTAAACTTAGTTTATTACAGTAAATACACTTCATAAGTACTAATAAAAAATATTCCTCAAAATGTTCAGTGTTTTTTAAACCAAATTTATTTAATTAATTTTGGATCAAAAATTTCATAGTATAACATTTCTTAATTTATCAATATAAATAAAAATTACTACTTCATTGTGAAAATGATATGAATTTAGTCTTAAAGTTAATAATTATAAGAATTAATAATTTTAAAATTTGCAAATTATAATTATTATTTTATTAGTTATAACTAAGACACAGATTTTTTTTTTTTTTTTTTTTTTAATCCTTACGCAATGCTCAGTTTGGTAAAAATACGTTTCAAGTGGTATACATAGAATAATATAATTCAATTTTTATTTTGCATTTTTTTTTGCATATTTTGTCTATCAACAAAACATCATATTTATGAGATTATATTTAATTTATAAATCTTAAATGTGCTTTTGTTCAAGAATTTGAATTCATTACTATTACATTTCAATGATTATTTTAACAAGGTGTAAACTCAAATTAGGTTATTTATTATATTGAAGGAACATGGCTTTTTACAAATATTATTTTAAATAAATTATAAGAAATAAAAACATTAACTAGGTATATTATAATATTATAATGTAATAATAAAATAATAATTTTACTAAAATCAAATTCAATCATCTCTCGTTCCATTTTTATATTAGTATCACGCACGGCGGTACATTACGGTTGATGAAGTTAATGCGAAGTATAGAATTAATTATTTATTATGAATAGAATAAATAATTATAAAATCAATACTTGTCCGGATGTTTTATAATTCAGGTGTGTGTAAAATTTGAAGAATACCTTCGGGATATTTGAAGTTTACTCAAGGGTTATTGTAATTGGTGTGCAATTAATATTTAAATTCGATTTATGAAATTACACCTCGTGGACTATAAATTTTAATATATTAGTTTTTCGGTACAAATTATCAACAGCTGATTAATAATTCGAAAAATATATATGGGATATGAAATGCGAATAACTTTATAACAAATTAATAGTTTTCCCTATATATTTATAGTCATAATCTACTACACGAATGAACTAAATATAACTAATATACGACCGAGGAGGCACTATAAAAATTGTTTTTATAGTGAAATTTCCACATAACGAAGTCTCACGGGGATCAAACAAATACTCATAATGCAGAGAAATTCCTTAAATATATGTAATTACATATTGATTAACAAAGATTATCATGGTTCTCAAAAATAATTCATTGAACAGAAAATTATGGAAAAAATAAATAGATTAGTGGAAGTTGTTTATATAAAAGTTTCACTGAACATACATTTGAATTTCGGTGGAGATGCCAGTATACTTATACCAGTGGTCTTCAACTAGTGGGTATCAACCCAAATTTGGGTCGCGTAAGCTTTAAGATTGGGTCGCGATAAGTCTTCTATTTAAAATTTAAAAAGTTTGTATTCATGTATATTATATTATGTACCAATGTCACATGATATCGGATAAAAAATTTTCGAATAAACCCGACATCGTACTTTTTTATACTATTTTATATTGTTAGAAGATAAGAATGAACACTTTTCTCTCATACACTCATACTTAATTAGAAAAAAGTCTCCAATAATATGCGACACATGTCACAAATCATTAAATGTTGAACATATAGTAGAGTAGTTTATACAATATAACTCAATACGTACCAACTTGAACATGCCATCCAACATAGAAGTACCTAAATGGTGAAAGCCAAATTTTGGAAATGATTACATTCTTAAGTATCACAAATATTATTTGTAAACCTTCATTTTAAACCTAACTTTATCTATATAATATGTTATATGTAATATTATAATTTTAAACCTAACACCTTTCGCATGTATATGTATCATCTAATGCAGCGATTCTCTAAGTGTGCGCCGCGCAGCGATACAGGAACGCCGTCACGAAATACTATCGGGTCTAAAATTTTCCTTTTGATTATGCTATGACTTGGGAAAAGGCATCCTGAAAAACCTTAGATCAAAAAGGGTGATGTGAGTCGAAACATTTTGGGAAGCACTGATCTAATAGCTTTGCTATTCAAGCCTTAATTTTCAAATAAAAATAAAGAATGAACAATCAAATGATATAATGATATAATGATCGACGTTTACTAGTTGGGTCCCGAAGACCCTTATTTAGTTTAGTTAGGTACCAGTTTTTTTCAGGTAGTGCACTAGTTGGGTCGTATGATTTAACGATTACTACTCTAGTTGAGTTCTTACAAAAAAAATTCATTTCTCATTTCTACAGAATTAGGGCTGTCAATAACCAATAAATTAGAACACAGTTATGATTTTTTTTTTATATATAATTTCTAATATATGGTATATAATTATTAATTGAAAATTAGAATACTAGTAAATGGTAAATAAATAAATACAGTTTTAAAAAAATTTAAATTATAGAGTTATTACAAACTCAAATCTATTAATTTTTTAATATTATCAAGTGTATCAATACTTGTAAGTTACAGGTTGTATTGTTGTAGTGTTCAGACCGAATTAGTAAGTTATGATTTTTATAGTCAGACCAAACTCGTATGTTATTGTTTTTATAATCGGACCCAATTAGTTGTATATCTTTATCATAAATATTATCTGGGACCGAACTTGGATACGCCGAATTCAATCCCGATTCAATCCATAAAACTAATTTACATGCAATTTATTTATAAACTGTATTGCGTGAAATTGAAGTGAAGGTATTTTGTGTGAAAACAGTTAATAACAAATATAGCTCTAATAATTTTTGTGTATTATTACATAGTCTTTTTTCGGTAACATTATATGCATTTTTTTTGTATCATTAACTAATAAAAATTAAATATTACCTAGATACTAAGAAAAATATAAATTTTAATTTATTCAATTACGAAAACACTTCTACAATGCCATACATTAAGCAATTTTATTGTTTATTTTTTTTATGGTTAACGAAGTTTACATGGGTCGCGAAAAATGTATGGTTAGAAAAGTGGGTCGTGAGTCGAAAAGGTTGAAGACCACTGCTATATACCAACTATTGTCCCTAGCTCAAAAATATATACTACTGTAGGTTTATGTGTAAACTATTGTCAAAATTTAAGGAAAACAAAACAAAGACGTATAGTTAGAAATATCTACCTATACTTATATGGAGTCATAAAAAACGGTAAGATAATTGCATTCGATATACTGACTTACGACTTGCAAATATATAAAGTATACACTTTATACTACTTCTAGTATCAATGTATATACATATATGTATATATGTATAAAAGTTGTAATTATTATTTTATAAGCTATATAAAAGCTATATAAATCGGTGTACGATTAAATAGGTACTTGTGGCGAACATTAGGTAACGTCATTAACACAATAGGTTTTTTATACTCGTTTGTCTTCTTGGTTCTGGTTAAATAGGTATAGTATATTTTATTATTATTCAAAATTGCAAAGAAATGTCGAAGCTACGAAATACGATACTTACATTACAATGGGTAAATAATACGCTGCGGATATACGTTCCGGATTTAAAATTGAACTAATTCAAGTCATTTTATAAGATTTCAATTCGTCGTTCGAATAATACGTCTATGTATATTAGCTGTAGTAGTGCTGTGGAATTTAAGACGGCGTAAGATTTATGAGTTTGTATGAAATACCAAGTGAAAAAAAAAGAAAAGGAATTCTACAACAAACTGCGTTTATACTTGATGTGGGGTTTTCCGCTTGAAAAAGAAATAAAAAAAATATAAAATCGATAAGACAACCCGATCGCAGTAGGAAATCACATATCTATCCGACGGACTGATTTGACAAATGTGTGGTTGGAATTGAACCGACTTAAAAATATATTCGTATCAAGCCATTGGACTTAACATGTAATATGGATCTTAATTAGACACATTTATTTAAACGTTAAGTCAAAATTACGTAAATTTAAAATAGTTATAATTCCAAAATTAAATTCGGCAGTCTCTAATTCTAACTAAACTTTTGTTTTTTGAACAACAAACTGTATATAGTGAAATACATTTTAAGATTTGCATGGTATCTAATGTGAATTTAGGCTCATATTTCTAATTTATTCTAAGTATATTTATCCTAAATTATAACTATATTTTCGCCCTCATCCCTCGGTAAAGTGCTGGGGAAGGTTGTGAGTGCCCACGCGATTATGCCGAGTAGGTATGTAATGAAACCGTTTGACCGTCAAGGCGTTATTTTAGTTAGGTCGCGGGGTCGATAAGGTTACAAACTTAAACTATAAAAGTGTTTATAAATATGTACGGTATAACGATTGGTATACAAGCGTTTTCAATCCACACATAACACTTGGTATTCGACGTTTGAAATAATAATATATTATTTAAGGTATATGCGATGAAAATGTTCAATTATTTTTTGAAACACGTGTGTATAAATAAGTGTATGTGCCAACCGCAATTATATAAAAACGCTATTACGGTGTAGGTATAAGTATAAGGTATAGGTATAAGTATATGGTTAAAAATAATGCGCGTAACGACTGTGACGAATAAATATTTTACCCTTTTGATGAATAACGAAGAAGGAAAAAACGGCATACATGGTAGTGTATATATAGTAGTAGGTACGCACATAGAACAGTGTTACGTAATATGGACTGTAAAGGTTCGTATTTTTACAGCACGTGTGTGTATGATCGACCGTCTTGGTGTTATAATTTATAAGTGCACAACGTGAGTATTATACACGTGTTTTTATTTGAGTGCGTGTGAGTTTGTATGTGTGTGGGTGTGTATGTGTGTGTGTGTGTGGCCGA
>NW_020273024.1:298423-326204 GCF_003268045.1 Sipha flava
TATTTTTGATTATTAAATATTAATTAATTAAATGCTGATTATAAAATACGCCTAGCCTTGGGCTTACTACACCGAGTTTAAATTAAATTAAAGCTTACGTTATTATGCGTTATATTATGTTCTCTGAAGAAAACGGAATGAAACGGAACGGAAAACGTTGAAATATAATTTCGCAGTCGGATCAATAGACGACAACGCGCGGAAATAACTTGTATTATTATTATTATTATTATTATTATTATAATAGACGACGATTGTACGACTGGCGCGCGCGTACCTACACTACCCCGCTATAATAATGTATACATTTGCATTTTGCTTATCATACAGCGTGCGCGTGCTGTTTCGAGAATATAATATAAGTCGGTGTAGCTCGGTTAAGACACACCGCGTGATAAACAGGAGCGGAATTATGGGGGTGATGCGGCGATCATCTCCCTTTCTTTGGACTTTTAAATTGTTCAAATTATAATCAAGTTTTAATTTTACTTCAGATATTGCTCATTAATATTCCCATTTATCACCCCCCCCCCCCTTAAACTAGCTTCAGATCCGCCCATGGTAATGAATCCGAACAATATTATTCAAAGGTCGCGGTGGCATCAATTCGGACGCGATAAATATCGTATACAAGATAGGTCGCCGTACGTGTACATTTTTCGGGACCTCGTGCACGTACTCGCATTCGTTACACTACTGCAGTACGACCAAGTCTGCGCCGCGCGGGTGTTGAAAATCGATCGCGAGCAAAACTTTGGCGGTGGCGGTGGCAACAGCAGCCCGGAGGCCACCACCGCTGCCGCATTACACCGCATATATTAGCCGAGTATTACCCGATTTTTTCCAAGGCTCATAGGTATATTATTTTCATAAACGTATTCGAAATTCGACCGGTTGTAATGAGCGGATAGAATAAGTAGGTGTGTATATCGATACCATATCAATATTTGGTGCAATCCGTTCATCCGTTTGAATGGATTTCAGTGGTTCGGCTGTACTATCCAAGAGCGTACTGTAAAAATTATAAAACATTACGTTCTAAAATTGGATAAACTCGAAGGAAAAAGGTCGTGATGAATAATCAAGATGGGAGTATCGGTTTTATTCTCCGTAAAATAGTACGAACGTTTAAAATGCACGTATCGTACTGTAATTCATCCCTCTTTCCCATCCAAAGCAATCCAAGAATACAGGGAGAGGAGAGAGAGTATTTGATTCTTCTTTGAGAATACATTTTGAGAACATTATCCGTGCTGTCGTCAGAAATTTGGTGTATCCAAGTACAAACCCTTATGAATAAAAATTGAAAAAAATGTTACGTAAGGACACTCAGGGGAGTATTTGGAACGACTCTGTGAAAAAAAAATCAAGAAAATGTTCAATAGTGTTGTCAAAAAAGTATAGTACATAAAAAAGACTTGTTCATATATATATATATACATATTAAAATAATAATATTATAATGCACATTCTTTCACGTTCGCCGTCACATTACATTTTTTCACTATTGTTTTTCCTTTTGCCAACGGTCTAGGTTGCTATTATTATTATTGGTTTTTATTCATATGAATACATTGTGTTATTAAAAATAGTATTAATTCAGGCGTTATGTATAATATCCAGTGATTGTAAGCAATATATTTGAAAACCATTATAGTTATCAATTGTTTTCGATGTCGTCAATCAGTCATTAAATAAATTAAAAACTTATTTTTTAAATGCTTAAATAGACTTAGGTAATTTTCTAAATTATTTATTTATTATTTAAATTTAAAACTATTTATTATTTATTGAAATATATAAATAAAAAATAACATACTTTAACGTATGCTTCAAATAAATATGCTTTAAACAAATCCATTTGTTCATGTAGCATTTTTTCTAATAAATGAATTTATAAACTGTTAAATGTCAAGTTAGTATTCCTGCAACTATAAAATTATGAGTAGTATAGTAGCTTCCACATTGACTCTTATACTTCAGACATTTGAGAATAATAAATTTCATTAGATTTGTCTTGATATACTATGATTAGATCAAGGACTGTTAATTGAATTGTCGATTAATAATGTCTTTTATTTTTAATAATTTTAAATTATTTTTAATTATATAATGTTCGCATATTAACATATTTAAATATTTATTACTCAGTTTTAATTATTTATACTTTTATTTCTCAAATTTTAATATTACATGATATACATTTTCCATTTCACTACACTAAATGACATCGCGTTGGTGAGAATATCAGTATAGTTACTAATTTTGGCATTAACCTAAATAGCTTATTTAATTTATTTATTTTATAATAATAACGCCCCTATGGCAAACGAGTACAATATATATGTATAACATAAGTAAGCAGTATAAATATATGGTATTTAACTAATGAGCAAATAACAATTTGATTTAAAGGCAATGATACTAATGAAATTTTTTTGTATTTTATCAATTTTATCAATCAAGCCTGTTTGGCGAGGGTTTCAAATTAACGAACCGAACTCCAAGAACTCCAAGGGCGTACTAAAGAGAAATATAAAATTTTTAAGCACATTATATTCATATAGGTGGAGTTTCATTTTATATATTTATATTATATTATTTATATATTTTGGAGCAGGATAGGTTATAATTGTAAAATGTGATTGAGTATTTGCGATGAAATTATATTTGCATACATTTACTCATATTTAAATGTAATTATTTAAGCTCCATAGTAAAAATCGATCAAGATCTTGTTTTATGTTTTATATTATATTATCAGCGAACAATAAGAATTGGCTATATTTAAATACTTTAATAATATCGTATACTTTAAAAATAATAATGATATGTTGTTATATTTGTATTATGGTTTATGTATTCGGATTTATTGAGATACTCTCTTTTTGCTGTTTTATCGGTTCTTTATCGATAATAATTAAAAATATATGAAGTATACTAAATCGCTTCTTATTTTTTATCGATGTATTTACTATATGTACTTAAGTATAAAACTGGACAGTGAAACCTGTTTTCATATACCATACATACAATGAGATAATAATGCTATTATCATAAGATATTGTGTTAGGGTACCTTACTTTATTGAATTATATGGTTAAAGTGAAATATCATATGCACAAAGACATAATAAAAATAATCTTATTATGATTTTATCGTTGTTTCTTGTTAACCTAATAAAAAATATGAGGCTGCATAATTTCAAAGTATATTAACAATATATTTACGGGTAAGTGGTTGCTAAATGGTGGCCTAGCCCTTCTGTTATAATATACTAAAACGTATACTTTAATAAGGAGTGTTAGAAGTTTTAAGTTTTAACCTTTTAAAATAAAATATTGTATTGACATTATTATGTAACAATAATTTATTGTCAATTAAAACAATATTCAACGACCATCAATTCATATTTTATCATTTTCTTTAATAATTAAATGTAATAAATTTAATTTGATTTTTCACATAGGTGTCATTTCAATTTTTTTTCAGGGTGTGCAAGATTTTAAGCAGACTAATTTTAACATTTAACTAGGCCATTTTAAAAAAATGTATATATGTAAATATCTTCGTCTTTTTTATTATTACCCTAAATTAAAATTACATTGTACTTAACAAATAACTAACAATTCAATGCATAAGAATCTATAAGCAACTGTAACAATTAATTGAAACCATTACACTAATATTGTTTAAAAAAGACAAATTTGGTATGAAAGAATTCACTTTATTTTCAAAACTAAACTCTGCTATTCTTACAAAACGATGTATTAATATCAGGGGTGGATCTAGGGGGGGTTCAAGGGGTCAGCTGACCCACAGTTAATATTTATTAACAAAATTGGCCTCTTGGAAATTTTTTTCTCTTTTTAGACCTTGATTTGGACTCTTGGACAGTTGGCCCATCGGAGTTACTTGAAAAATGAATGCCAGTATATTCAAAATTTTAAATTTTTCAATTCATAATTTATATTTTCAATTATATTGTTTTAGTAGAAAGTTAAGTAAATCATATTTTATTCCGTACGTTTGTTGTGCTGATAAAATTAAATTATATTTATTAATCGTAAAATATGTCATTATCGGCGGTATCACTAATTTTAAAATGTAATATAAATATACTTATACACTTTTATGAACATATTGTTTTTTTTTTTTACAAGGTATTCATTTCTAATTCAATTTCATCCCTAATAAATGGCCTCTTGAAATGGCTTGACCCACAGTTCCCCGACTCTGGATCCGCTCCTGATTGATATATTGATGTTATGGTATGAGAGCACTGATTATTAGTAAAAATATAATATTAATCACAGCTATAGTATCAAAATGCTTCACGTTGTAAATAACGTAACGATCTTAGGATCAGTAAATTATGATAATATGCAGTATATAAAAATATTATATTAAATACCCCAAATCATCATGTTTTATTTATTATACATTGTACCTAGGTATGTATTATCACATTTTTCTGTTTCTTCTAAATAGTAACACCACCTGCCTTGTCAAAAGAAAGCTGACACGAATTATTATTTGAACAAAACGCACTTCATTCCCCGTAATCAAGATATATTTCATAGAAAAGTTTGTAAAAAATTAAATACACGTATGAATTTATAATATATATAAAAATATATTTATAGTATATCACATGCTGAAACATTTAATTTGTATTTAATTGACTATAACAGCGCATAGGAGCATTAATGGAGGGCCAATTATTAACGCCATTAAGGTAACGGTGCCATTACACACCCTGCCGCCCCCTATAATGCGTGTCTGATTTTCCATGTGTTTTTCAATAAAATGTAGCTGGACTGATTCTCATTCGCTATACTAAGTCGCACTAGCAGAATCGAAAAATCCTATCTTAATTCACCGAGTTTTTCGAAAATGTTGGGTAAATTTTTTTACCATTTTCGGTATTTTATAATAATTTGAAAATAAACTATCTAAAGCATCTTTCATACCATTTATTTAAAATCTTCAAACGATTGATAAGGCTACATAAGAACATTTTTTTTACTCAAAAAATGTAGTCCCATACCACGTACGATGTATTTAATAACTACAAAGAACATTGACGTAAAAGCAATGCATTCCAATTTTTTTTCCAAAACTAAAATATAACATAGTAGCATTTAAAACATTGATAATTTTATTTATAATTAATAATATTTATGAATATAATATTACCAAGACTATAATTAGTTAAACAATTTCTATAAAGATTTTAAATTATAAAAATCTTTCTATTACTTGAATGACTTCTACTATATACTCTGTTATGTTAAAAATAAATTATTAATATAAATTTGAATTAAAAGATCATAAGAATTTATTATAATATCGTTATTTTTATCTATAGTTTATTAATAGATAATTATAATTTAAATTGTAAATCACCAAGTTTTCATCAAGTTTGCTCGAATGGTCAAAATAAGTTTTTAGGCATACCATGAATTATTTTATTGAATATAGCAAATAATTTAAGTATTTTATATTTTAAAACTTATATTTTAAATAACAATTTTAAAATAATTTATTATTTAAAATATTTAAATTAATACTTAGTAATATTAATGGAGCAAATAAAATCACATTATTTATTAACATAATTAATAAATACACAAATACAACACAAATATTTGAAATCATTTGGTTTTTGATTATTTTCTGAACAATTTATACTCTATTCTTATTGTTTTCACTTTTTATTTAAAATGCTGTCTCATATGTAATGGTATACCAGTTTAACGATGGTTCGTCATTTCAAATTTGCTTGAAAATTGACAACAGTTATATTCCAAACAAACGTATTATATAATAATGATTTACTAAAAGTATACTCATATAGCAATTTATTTATAGCGGCTCGTAGAAAATATTTTTGTTTTTATTAATAATCACATATGGCTTATAATTTCTGGACTACTTAAAGTATCCGGTTGTTGGACCACCACATCGTTTTCATCATTTGGATGTGACTTTTTCGATTGCTCTTGGTTTTTTTTCTCATCCACCGAATCATGGGAGGATGCAACGCCTAAAAAATATAAAATAAAATTGAAATTAATTAATTATATGACTTATTTATGACAATTTTGGGTACCAACTTCTTTTCAATGACTTCGCGCTAATTGATCGATTAGGTTTTACTGGTCGCCTTTCACCACTACCACTAACACTCGCCGAATTTGACTTATTACTAAAAAGAGACCGTTTTATTTTTGCTGTGCCCGATTCATTATGAATAAAAGTTTCAGTTGATTCCATCGCAGTAGTGGAAAGAACAATGGGGTTTTCGGTGTCAGACAAACTCCTGTCATATTCTTTGGACTTGGCTCTGAAAAGTGGCGATCGTGATTGAACCAATCGCATTGGTTCTGTTTGCTCTTTTGTTGGGGATACCTCCAGAATCGGAGTAACTTTATTTCTAAATACAGGTGGTGCAGGCAGTGGTTCAGGCTCTGTATCATCCTCCTCTTCGGACTCACTTCTAAGCGGTATAATGTATGATGTACTTCCCATTTCAGTAGTTGGGTTTGATGCTTTTGATTCAAAACTATCCTGAAGACGTAAATTTAAAAATTTTTTAAAACCCGGTGAAAATCATTGGTCTAATTTCTAGTTTCGAAGCGCTTAAATTCTAATTGTAATAGAAACACATTATTCAACTTCATTTATGTCATGAGATTTTTATTCCATACTTTTAACCATTGATTTTATTGCTAAGCATGACATTTTTTGATGAAAAATTGTAAATGTGAACCACTTATATTATAATAACTTATAGTTTTCTATATATAATAAAACTTAAAAATAAAATATATTTTGTAAGCGCCTATAATTACAAGTATTCTTTAGTTTGTTTCATAATTGATTGTACACACTATCAAATTGATAATATTATATGCGTTTCATTATTAAATTTAATTACGTAACGTTTCTCTATTACTTTATATATGAGTATTTAAAAGAAAACTTTAGATATTTATCTGGTCAAAATAAATTAATAAATTAACTGTAAATTGCGGATCAGATAAATTGAAATCGTGTACAAAATTAAATCTTCTGACAAAGAAATTAATTAATAATTAAATACTTGTATCTACATCCTAAAGCATTTTAAAATCAAAATATAGTTTTTTTAACACGTTGACTATGTAAATTGTACTAAAAGAGAAAATTAAAAATAATTTATCATGAAACAATTGGAAAAATTTTTACAGAAAAATATTCATATATTTTTTCCTCTTAAAAAATTTTAACATCTAAAACATTTCAAAAATTATATTTAATTTTTTGTTTGATATTAATAAATGGGTTTAAATTATAAATAAATTGTAAATACAATAACTTATAGTTTTAATAATTTAAATGTATTTCATTAATTATTTCAAGAATTAAAATATTTTTAAAGTATAATCGTACCGAAATTATTAAAGTATAATTTGATGTATTTGATGTTATTATTTTATTATTCCCACTTTAAAAAGTATATTATATTCAACAAAAAATTACCATTAATTGTAATTGTTTAACATTTACTTACATATATGATTTAACATCATATAAATCTTTAAACAATTCGATAGATTTTCATGAAAATACTTCATATTTTTTTATAAAAATAACGTAAATAAAATCTCACTATGACTTTGTTAATACGTCTGAATGGATTGCGTTTAGTAGACCTTCGGTGTGGAGCGTTAAAAGATAATAAATATGAATCGTTTGAAGCCTGCTGATTTTTTTTCCACTCTTCCATTTTTCTGTCTACATCTGCTTTGTACCGAGCCATGTCTTCCATAACACGACGGTTGAGTGTATCGTATAACTTCACAATATGTGACACTAACCAACTGCCAAACAAAGTTATGTTGTATTTACTGGTATGCGGAGTAAATTTCAATATAAAATATTATAATTATATTTAAATAAGATATATAGTTTCATAAATATCCATATATTATATTATAGATGACGTTTATAATAATCGTAACATTCTTTTAAAATTAAATTCTGTGTTTGAAAAAAAACTAAAGATAAATTTTAAGATCATTAAACATTTTAACGCACACCTTTTACTTTATTTTATATTCTGTATTGAATAATTTTTATAAAATGCTGATTTATATATATATATATATATATATTGTATTTATATAATATAATAATCAATTGTTGAGATTATAGTATTATTGTTAATTTATTAATTTTTATTTATAATTTATTTAATTTATTAATGAGTACTGAAGACTTAGGCTTAATGAGTGGCAAAGTATTGCAGATAATCTCTAGGAATTTTTGTAATTTAAAGACATTTTTAATTTATTTATATAACATAATTATTTCTCATTTCTGAGGACATTAACACCCACTGGGGTCTACTTATGAGTAATAATTATTCAAGAGTTGTACATTTCAAATAAAAGTTTAATAAAAAATTATCTTACCTAAATCCGTTATCAATACTTGGATCAATAAATGCAGAACTACAATAACTAATAGGTGCCATGTGGAGAGCAGTACATGTTTCCACAAGGGTAGGGCACTTGTTTGTATTAACTACAGCTTCCACATTTAGTCGATCTACAATATCCAATTCATCAAGTGCACCTGGTTTATCTTGCTTATTAGCCAATCTAGTAAAATTCAATTATTAGGCATTGAAAATTCAGTATTATGAAATATTACAATAACACAGGTTTTCCAGCAATATTTTCGTGTCCAAGTAAATTTAGGAATACCTCTTTGCATTCATCTAGCCGCTTACGATCTGTTGAATCCACCACAAACATTACACCATGTACCTAAAACACTATTCATATTATTATATTGGTATGTTTAGCTTTTAGAAATAATATTACATCAACGAAGTATTGTTTCCATATATCCCTAATCTGTTTGTGTCCACCTAAATCGTAAATAGTAATTGCATTGTCGTGATAGTTAAATTTGGAAGACGAAAATCCAACAGTCGGAAGAACATTTTTCTGTTTTTCTAAAATAAAACATTTTTAATTTATTAATACCAAAAATTAAAAATTTAATATCATTACAATTTTACCTTTCATAATACTTTTAACTGTACACGTTTTTCCAGCGTTGTCCAAACCAACCAAAAGTATGGTAATTTTTCTAATACATATAAAACAAAAACGTTAAAACTAAATAATAATGTAATAAAATTAAACAAAAATTAGTAATTAATTAATACTCGTAAATTAATATATGAATAAATAGTTTCTATATTGAAATAAATAAATAATCTATTTATTTATTAAAACTAAATTTAAAATTAATTAAATACTTTATTTCCTGAAATTACCTTTTCCAATCAAAATTTATGAATAGGGTATATATACATAATGTACATTATATTTTATATTAAGTAAGTAAAGTACACAAACAAGTATTATTTAGTACAATAATCCCTAAAGTTGATGATTTGATTCTGTCCAGTTACTTCAATAATTAGTCAGCTATTTAATTAAATATGTATATATGTGGTCGTATTACATATAATCATGGTGATTTTATAATAATTAAAAATGTAAGCTGTTTATAAACTATCACTCTACTATCATGATACGTAGAAAATCATTGTTTAAAAACAATTTAGCTATTAAGTCACTTCCACAAGGATTGCATTTCACAAAAGTGCGTTCATGACACAGAAAGAAAATTATGATAATATTTATTATTTTTTTTACGAGCAGTTATGTTTGAAATTAGAAAAGTATTTTGATGCACAGCTGTACAAGTATTTTACATTATTCAATATTTTTTTGTACTCATACTTATTGTATAAAAAATGATATAATATGAAAAATAAAATAATATAAATTTAAAATACCAATAAAAAATAAATTTAAAAGCTCATCTAAATGAATCTTGAATTGATTTCATTGATATGTCTATGATTTTTAAAACAATACAATATATTGTTTATTCATATTATGAATAAATTACTTTATTTAAATGTCTCAAATTGTGTTAAGTTAAAGTAAACTTATTTTAATTTAAGAAACATACAAAATGAAGATAAAACCTATTATATAAAGACGTATTTTACTAATTTAGATTTATATGGTTTCCAACTTTATTTAAATTGCAAATTACAATTATGAAAATTTTATTTATATTTAAATTTATCTCCTTTGTTCCTTTGTATATATTGAGGCTTGAGTATTTCACTATCAAATAAGTAAAAAATGAATTACTGCAAAGTGAAGAATTTCATAAATTCTTGAAAATAGAGGCTAAAAGTGTAGTACTGTAAATTGGTTAGGTTAAATGTATTCTGGTCGATTTAAGAATAAAATCTGGAGTGAAAACTGAATAGCTTTGGTTAGATAGTTATGTAAATTATTCACGTACTTTGCCTTTAATATAATTTTAAAATATAAAATATAATTTTGTATTTTAAATCATCTTATTATTATTTACATGTACAAATACTCTAATGATTTGATTTTTAAAATACAAATACATGAAATATAACAATTCGGAAAAATTGCAGAATATTTAAAAATATTTTAAATGTTATATAGGGTTTTTCAATTTTTATTTTATTTTTATTTTTATTTAGTTAATACTTTGTTAACGGACGAATAATTATGAGGGTTAAAATATTTATTATTTCTAGTTTTAAGACCCTCAAAATTATCCATAAGACTACAGTTCACTAAATCCAAAATATTTGGACATCGGATTTTTTGTACTTTTGTAACTATATATGTTCAAGCATTTTTATCATACTTAATTTGTAAATAACACCAGAACCGCAAGGAAAACATTTTAAAATTCTACTAGTTTTTAAATTCAATAGTAGGTACACTTTAAAATTAATTAACAAAAATGCAAAATTGAACATGTTTTTAAATTACATTTTCTCGTATTTTTAATACAAATTCTAGTATTCAATGTTATTTAATTTGAAATGTATAAACGAAACAACATTTTTCTTTAGCATTTCTATAATTTTATTTTATAAAACGATATAAGGCAATTAATTATTTATTTTACTATTGTATTATTTATATTATTAGTGTACTAAACGTACTAAATAAATTCGTAACAATAAAAATTAGTATTAGCACAAATGACCACCGTCCATTAACTCCGGTTTGGTGGTGGATTTTTTTTCTTTTGCTAAAGACCTCTTTTCCCTTCTTGTAAGCTCAAAGCACATCACCAAACGTCTGATTCAAAGTTATGCAGTACTGGCTCAAGCAAAATAAACACTTTCGTGCAGTTTAATTTGCTGTATTATTTTAGTTGTCAACCATTTTCAAATCAAATGTTATTCGCGTCCAATTGGACGAGTCGTTTATTTTTAAATCAGCCGGTCGAGGTGCTTCGGTTTAAATATTTAATTCGTGACATTTAAATTTACCATTTTAATATGTAAAAAAAAAAAACAATTAAAGCACATTAAATTTAAGCACACATACCGCGAATCCTAAATTCCTAATCAATGAAACGCCTTATCATTATACAATATCGTTACCTGCGTTGTAGTTGGTCTGCGTTCGCACAGTCGACACATTTAAACCGCAATACGTTGCCCATAACCACGGGCCGTCAAAACATGATGATTTTTTTGTCCGCCGCTTACCTATCTTGTTTTTATTTTCACGAAAGTTGTTAGTGGTGAGGGGGGTGGTGGTGAAAAAAAATATAAATAACACTTATGGCTACAAAAGAAAAATTAATATTTGCGTTGACGAGTCTCGCGGTCTACGGTTTCGCGGCGGTGATGTCGACGACGCCGTGTTGAAGATGACAACAAACCGTAACCGCGGCAACCAGTGGGTTTAAAGGGAAGGGGGCATAAGTCGCCGGTGGAGTACACAACGATAATGACAACAACAATAACATTAGTATAATCTTATAAGTGCGTAAGTGTGTGTATAATAAATAACAACAATAATTATGCCTCGATGTATACGAAAAATACAATACACTGACGTATTATTCGAAGTGTAATACATTTTTAAATATTATTTATTATGTATTACTTATTACTGTATTACTGTTTTATTTATTATACATTAAATATTAAGTTATTATTAAATAACTTCCAGTACGGATTAATATTATTATAATTGCGTTCGTACAACCGTGTGCGGCGGGCCAACTCCAACTGGTTGCACTGACTGGTGAATTCGATGCCGTTTCCCGACCGGAAATTCGGTCGGACGGAAAAAATTCCGAACGGTGGCGACGGCGGCGATACGGTCCGCCGGGGCCGAGTGGCTTATCCGCGCGCGCGTGCTCGTCTGCCCTTTATCGCAGCCATATTCACCTCCAATGAGATCACCGTGTACCAGGAGCTCAGCCGGTCGGTCGTCGGCGGCGGCGGCGGCGGTTGTACCGTTACCGAGCAGCGGCGTTGCACCGTCTCGCGCGAACTAACCGCAGCGCCGATGTCAAGGCCAACGGCAGACGGCAACCTCGTACCGCGTTGTTCGAACCGCACAATGACGCAATGTCGTAACAATAATAATGATAACAATAATAATAATAATAATAGTATCATCGTGTACGCGCGTTCTTATGTCATTGTATACGCCGTACGAACAATGTATACGTATTGTTGTGTTTACAAACAGTAACAACGGACACGTGACACGTGACGAGTCGGTATTGTATTGGTTGTCGGTTGACGCGCGCGTGCGAGTTTGATGTTTTTTAACACGTCCCGTAATAATTCGCTGTTCGACCCGCCGGCGGTAGGACCACGTGCGATAATGTTCGTGTACCCGGGGGCGCAATACGACGCTCGTATCCGTATTGTTTTATACCGCTATAGTAATTATTTTAATAAAAACGTTAGACGCCCAGAATAATAAATAAAAAAAAAAAACGTGCACAAAAGACGAAAAAAAAAAACATTTATTACTTCGATTTCCTAGTACCTCACACGCGATGTAAACCGACGGTTTTCCTTCGGATATTGCATTGAGATGGCATTTCGTGCAGTGTCCGGTGTATAAAAGCTTCAAGTTTAACGCGTTAATTTGTTATCCATTTGTTAAAAAGAAAAAAAAAATACGTTTACACTTATTTGTTGTTCGCGCTTGATAAAATTGTTGAACGAAAGGGTTACGAAACAAAATACAATATTCAGTGATTTCTTTTTTTCCGTTCATTTAGAAATACATTTTTACCGATCGCTACATGTGTACTTGAATATTTTCTTATTTTGATTTTTATTAAAATATGTGATTATGAAGCACGAATAATAAATTTATAATAATTTAGAGGAATTATCAATTTATAATAATTTAGAGGAATTATCAATACTGCGATAAATTGTTTGTCACTTATCGGTGAACATAACCTATGCACTATTTATGCTGTATATTGTATTGCAGTACTCGTATGTCTTGGATGATCATGCTCGACATCTGCATGTAATATGAAATGTAATGAAAAGTGTGTAATAAGTGACAATTTGGTGTTATGAGAAATATATAAGATTTATTCATGGGATGGTATCTGTCCGGTGGTTTACTTTTTTTGTTGATACACGCTTAAAAATACAAAAACTGCAAATTGAATATCATATCAGGTTCTTAAAATAGTAAAAAATAAACGGATTTTCAGATTTTCGCTCGAACCTATCATTTGACACACTTAGATTTCACGTCCATGATTCGATGGTTTCGACAGTTATAAGTCTTCAAGGTTTTTTTCTCGTACTCCAAACTAATGGTTTGGATGTTTTCATTCTTTTTTTTTTTTTTACGTTCGAAATGTCTGTACAGCATTACGCATTTGGCCGACGTCCAGGAAAAATCATGTTCTAGTTCGTTAATTTCGGTTGTGTCCCATGGTTGTCGTATACAAATAATGATTATATTATAACATCTGTTAATCTGTGAATCTTAATTACGGTTCGAAATTGTCGTGTCGCGTCGGCCCCGCGTACGTGTGTGCACGGCTGGCGGGTAGGTTAACAAATCGTTTCGCGACGACGACAATAATAAATAATAATGATAATAATACACGCGCGCACACAATGGATTTATTATTTATCATTGTTACGCCGTGGCGTAATTATTCCGTGTCTTTTTCGAGGTATCAAACGCACGCGAACGGCAGACGCCTCGCCGGCGGTGGCAGCGGCGGCGCGGCTCGAGCGCGTGTGGGTGACGGAAAACGCGCACCGCCGCGTATTCCGGCCGACTCGGCGGGTCACACTTGGCTGAAGAAATGCGAGCGATTGTACCAGGGTATCAGCCAACGGCGGGCGACGGCGAGCCGACGCGCGCTTGCCCGTTCGCCGGCACGAGCAATACAATAACAATCACGAGTCGATACCGCGGCCGTCGCGGCACGGCGGCGGGGCGAACCGTCCGATTCCCACCACCCGGTTACCGTTGTTGCCACGGTTTTCGGGAAACTGGAATCGCCGTTTTCATGCGTTTTCCGCAATTTCCTTAAACCCGCTATCAGGAGCCCATGCGACGGTCGGGACGGCCTCGGCGGCGGTGGCCGAGTCGGCGTCGGCGCGCCCGGGAAACCCAGAGCCACCCGTCGACGACGTACCGCGAGTCCGCCGCTCGTATCGCTGCCGACGTCGTCGTCGTCGCGCAGCCGTTTCCCAGGTCGCGAGATTTCCCGTCCCGGTAAACCGCCCGTCGCACACCCGTCTCGCAACGATCGCTGCGGCGTTCCCCGGAAATCTGATGCACACCATGTGCACATCATCTCACTCTCTCTCTCTCTCTCTCTCTCTCCGGCACGCGAAAGCCCAGTCCTTGTATTATTGTCCCGCTACGGCTGACCGATGTACGCACAGCGATACGTGCACGTTACAATAGCCGCGGGACGTCGTGTTGGATACGATACCGTTTGCGTAACGCCGGAACAAAATAGCAACCGACGTGTCTTAATGTCATTTGTCAAATCGTAAAAGATACGAAACTAACCCGTTTGACCGTAACGCGAATGACTCGGAAACCAACGAGAACTCTTTGAATTCCTTCGATTTCCCGTAATAAGTCGTTACCACTAACGGTTCGATCTGTAAATATGTATTATACAGGTCGTATCCCGTAGCGTTTCATTTCGACGTTGTGCCATTTCGCCGTATAATTCTTAAATTATTTTTGTTTTGAAACACGGTTGTGAATCCGTGATTTGAAATGTGATAAATTTCATTAATTGGTATGTAATTGGTGAACTAAGTTATTCAAAAAATAAATCCGGCGAAACGGAACGGCAAAAAAATTAATTTGGCGAAATGATACGGCGGCGAAACGAGAGCTGATCATTATACAAGTGCATGTATGCGTTTATGCGTATAATTTTTCCATATGGGTGAGTTGCAGTATGCATCATTTGTTCACTCGTCCCATTTTGTGCATCGACCAAAACGTTGGGCTTTTATTTTAAATATTTTATGATTTTGAATCACTGCGCGTTTTGGACGCTAGTGTATGCGTTTTAAAAACGCAGCTTTTAAACGACCAAAAAATAAAACTGTATGGTATGCATACACGTTATCGCGAAACCGTACGCTTGCGTATAAAACGCGTAATGTGTAACCAGGTTTTAATGACCTAGTTCATCGGGTTTACATTCTGGTACACCGATTAGGTTAGGTACCCTATTGCCATTACCTACCATGTTTATTATAATTATACACAAGTATTCAACTACCGAAAGAATTTATATTGTTATTTTGCTATTATGTATTAATACGAATTGCTTTCAACTCTTTTCCGGTTTTCTTTAATTATTATGCTTTCGGGCGAATGTATACTTAAAGTTTTTAAAGTTATCACAACCAATAAAGATATCCTCAAGTGCATAAAATATAATATAAGATAACTTAAATAACTAAAATGTTTTGATAATATATTTATCAAATTATTTATTATAAAATATTTTTTTGATAAACTGTTATTTAAAAAATATACACGCCGCACAGATCAATAGTGTGTACTTAATTTACTCATTGGTAAATTATAATGAGTATATTTTGAATTTAAATATTTCCCCTCGGGTAATAAATAAAATGTATCTTCATTAGTTATTACTTATCAACCGTAACTATAACAAATATTGCTAGAAAAAATGTATTAAAATGATATTTTAATGATAATTTTTAAAAACGTATTCATTATATTTTTATTGTTATTTTAGCAAATGTTTTAATATTTTTATAACAGAACAATATGTATTTATAGTCTATATGTACCTTACATAACTTGTAGTTCAATATATAGTATAACTTTGTACGTATTTCAATAGTCTACGTGGTGTAACATAATAAAACCAAAACAAAAATATGTTTTTAAAACTTTAGGTTTACGTTTGAAGTAAACTTTATGTCAACCAGTTTATGATTAGATGTCTACAAATATTACATAAAATTATAATAAGTTAGTACGTTACATGATGACGAATGTACTTTTCAAATTATTTATTCTTTTGAAATTGTAAATCATACATTTACACTTTTATTGCTATATAACATACAGAAATAAATATTGTTTGAAATAAAACACTAACCATATAAGAAACAACAATTATTTTGTATTTTGTTTTCTGTACTTGGATTCAATGAGTTACAACTAATATAAAATAATATTTTATTACAACATATACAACATTATAATATTTTTTTCTTGGCATTTTTTCTTTAAAATAACCGTGAAAAACATTTTTATTTTATAGGCTTAGTTTAAAATCTTATGAAATTAATAATTATTAATTAAAATGTATGGTTAATTATTATTTATAACATAATACATTCTCATACATTTTTCGTTATTTTAAAACCCAAATTCAATACAATATAATCGATGCTTAAGTGTTTAAAATATGTATATGTTTTTAAAACATCATTAAATCTATTAAATCATTAATGTGGACTGTTGTGTTGGGGAGATTTATCTCCCTGGATCAGTGACAATTTTCAGATTATGTATCAGCTCAGAAGCATTAGAATAATAATATGAATCAAATTATTTTTTATATATATATATGTATGTCTGACTGTAAGATATATTTTAATATTATGCTAAAATACGTACCAAATATTATGTTTATTTATTCACTAATATTGTGATAGGTGATAATTAAAGATACGAGTAATATATTATAACGTTATCCAATGCTAGATTAGATCTTTCAGACTTAAATACGCAGATATAATTAAAAGTTGTTGTTGATTCAGTTTTTAAAAAAAATTTAGAACTTATGTTAATTCATAACTTATATGTTTTTACTAGACGGTTTATTAAAAATTATAAAATAAGCCATTAGATCATCAAATCTCCCTGGACCATTCTGTTCTCAGTCTACTTTTGTATACAATTACATACAATATTTAAGTATAAATATGCTTCAAAATATTAATATTTTAATTTAATGACAATTTATTGTTTTTTAATTTTTTTTACATTCATTCAAAATTAAAAAAATATAAATTAAGTACTTGATTCCCAAACACTTGTAAGCTTTACCTATTTTAGAGTATATTTATTTTTGAAAAATTAATTTTTTTTTTTTATTAAAACCAATAAAAATGTGAATAGTTTTTTTATATCTTATATGCGTTTATATTGTATAAAATAATCTTGGAATTTTTCGAATTTGAATATTTAGAATAATGCTATAAAGGTTTTTTATACAAAAGTTGTGTTATTTACTTGACAATAGTAACATATTAGTTCGAAATTTATTTATTCAAATAATATTGTGTATACTTGAAGGTAAATTTCTTATTTCAAATAAATTCAAATTTGTCGCTTTTTTATGTATATATATAACATTATACCAGGTTGGCTAAATCATATATATTTATAATTTAATTAAACGTAAAATTATAATAAGTATTTTCATTAGTAATGTGTTTGTATTAATAGTTTTTTAAATATGTACAATTTACTATTAAACAGGACTTTATAAATAATTTTCATAAATTAGGTATTTAAATTGATAAACGCCTGAGATGTGCTGAACAAATTTTACAAACTAGTTTTATTTAGAAAACTCTAGCTGTATTTGCTTCTCACTCGACTCGTTGAATTGTTAATATAAACATACTAATGTTTTTGAATAAATTGCATTACGCATGCTCTATATACTACATATAATTTCATATATTATTTATTATTATTAACTATGATTAAAATTTTTATTATTCAAAATAACGTCATTCAAATATTTTGTTATATACTAGTTTTAGATGAGAAAAATAAATGGAACTAAGGTATATTATTAAAGTATATTCTACCAAAAATGTAATATCTAAATGTTGGTACATGCAATAGTGAAAAGTGTAAAAATTACATGAGACATGCCATATGTGTATTACAGATATTACTAAAAAGATTCTTCTAAAGGAACAGCTACATAGTAGTTAATTAAAAACTACAAAGTATTATAAAAAAAGTTTTCATTATTAAAAATACTAAAAATGATAATAGCAAATGTATTTAATGATGTCACCCTCCCTACTAGTGGTATTTTTTCTGAATAAATAATGGTTAAATTTGCAAACCTGTTTTGTTATATGTTTCATGTACATACTATATTCTCTAAAGAAAAGTTTTCGACGATTTTTTTGGTTATAAATAGTATTTTAAACTAATAAAAAAAATATTTGACAGTTTAAGAGGTTTATAAAATACATTAGTATTTTCGTATGAAAAAATGTATGAACTTCACCCAATGAATCAATAATTAATGTTCTATAAAAACAGCGTTTACTTTGATAAAAAGTAAATTAAATATTTTGGAAAGTTAAGTCCCCACTTTCTTTTTCTTTTTAATCCTAGACAAGGTGTAATAGTTTATGTACTCCTCAAGAATCGGAAGATGAAATTAATCTTTGATAAGTTAGTATTAATAAGTAATTACGTTTAAAATACGATTAGGAATAAGGAATAATTTAACATATCATATAAATTATCCTTTAGTCGTGTTATACTGAAATCAAAATGTAAATGGTAAGTAAAATTTCCAGTTTGTTATATCGTTGATCGGGTATTATATATGTCAAATATATGTAACGTGCGCATGGGGATTGCCGGATTTTCGTGAACACCCCCCAAAATGTTGTAAATAAGCCTTACAATTTAAATTTAAGATTTAAAAAGGGCCTGTATTTTAACTGGTGCTCTCAAATTAAATTAAACGTATACAAAAAAATTTGTTAAAAATATAAATATTTTGTAATAGAAAAAAATAAAACGGAATGTTTTATTGCACAACATTTTCGTGCAAAAACTAATTATGAAAATATAATAAATACTATTATACTACTATTTAAGTACAAATCATAAATAATTTAAGCTATCTTTCAAAGAAAACATTCATTAGGACTATACCACAGTATTAAATTAAAAAATTGAAGTTCTGTTTGTTATACATTATAATTTATTAAATATACCAATTCGTTTTATTAAGATTGGGCCCAAAAGAACTGTAGGAGCCCTAAAATATAGGTCTGTGCACGCCAATGTATATATATATACGCCATATACATGATGATTCTTGGGACAATTTCAGTGACAATATCACGTAACAAGGTTTTTTATTTTATGATATCACTCGTACTATACCTGCATATTTTAAATCGAATTACTTGTATTCTGGTGTATGAAAAACATATTTATGTTATATGTTTATATTTATTCGTGTAAGAAAACTGCCGTCTCAATAACATCTAATCAATAAAAGTTGTTTAGCTTTTTAAAATGTGACATGCACTAAACGTATGAAAGTTATAATAATTTTGTATTAAAGAAAAATATAACGAAAAATGAAACATCCGTTTCAAACATTTATTTTAACGGAAAATTAAAACATAAAAAATATAAAAAAATTTTGACGTTGAAATTAAAAAAAAATCGTCAAAATATGCAAAATTAAATTACGCTCGTTCATACTCCGTAACATATAAAGTTCATATAAAGTAAAAAGTATGCAAACTGGCAACATTTTTGCTACTTAATTAAAAATAACCTAATTAGAACACCTTAGTTTAATACATATAATATAATTTATAATAATATAATTAATATATTAATAATACATACATAAATATAAATAACCGAAAAAAAACTGCCGTGCACCACTGTAGTGACGGAATGTTCGTATGTGAGGTACCAGGATCCAATGTGTACAGCTGGTTGTGCGCGACTAGAGAGCACGGGCCGCCGCTACAGCCGCCGCTACAGCCGCCGCCGTCATACCGTGGACGGTCGAAGTACCGCTGCGTGCTGGGCTCCTGGTCACCGGCGGATCCTCCGAGGCGGTCCTGGGTCTGCGAGCCGGCCACGCCACGCCCGGTCCATCCGCCCTGGTCTTCCGACACGCCTGTGTAGGCGTTACGGGAGGACGCGTCCCTCGGTACGGCCGGAAGGTCGCGGCCGCACCAGGTCGCGGGTGCGCCAACTCCTCCAACTCCGTAGAGCTGCGGGAAAAGGTGTTGGCCGGCCGCCCCCGCGGTCGACGTTACGCGGGTCACCGAGCGGAACCGGATTGTTGGGGAGAGAGGGGAGGGCGAGACACCGATAAGTCGGCGATGTCTGGCCGCGGAAGCCCATGCGTATCTTCGGCCGCGAACTTGGCTGCGGATACCAACGCGACGCGAACACGTCGGACGCCCGGGTAGGGTCTATTTCCACACATCCGATACGGGTCCGGTAAGAACAAAAAAAATAAATAATTTCGTCTACACACGTTCTAAGTGTCGTTGTGTCACACATGCACGGAACGGGTCCAGTACGGGTTGGCCGGCCGGCGACCGGGGAAAACAATTTGAACCGCGACCATATTTCCTCACCGGGCCCGGTTCGGTACGCCCGTTTCGGTATTGAATTCAATAATCAATTATCGAGGAAAAGTGTTTTCATTTTCAAATTCGTATTTGCAATAACAATAATTATTTGGATAGTTAATATTTTGCATAGATCCACGAAATATGCAAATTATTCATGATTAGCGGCAAAATGTAGTAGCAAATATCAACGGATTTACTTCAATAATCGTGTATAATATGTAAATAATGTTATAGCTAGGGTTAGGGACTTCATGCATTTGCATATTGTTTAATAATTATTGCAGAATAGTCTTAGGTATAAATTTGTTTTAAGTCATAACGGACTGAAATACAAAAATTTGGATAACATATTTTCGCATATTTCACTGTTTTCTGAGCAAAACGCATATTTGACAAATTTTGGCAATTTAAATGTTATTTACCATATATATATAGCATAAATGTATAGCATATTTACACAGTTTTTGTTTGATTTATTTTAAGGTGAACATTATTTTTTTCTTTTACTTACATGCATCGGTCAATATACGTAATCATAGAACGAGTTGGGATAGGCAACAAGGGAAATACCTTATATCTTATAATATATATTATATCCTACGTTTAGTATCGATTATCGTAAATCATTTAGATAATGTTGAAGAAAAATGAGTATTCATTTAGTTTCTTTCATTGTAGAAGAAGATGAAGAAAATGAAATCGAACAAGTGAAACACAGTAATATAATGTATATAATGTTATTGTTGTCAAAAAATACTAATTAAAAAAAAATGTCTAAATTTAATTAATAAATCAACATCTTTAACTGTTAATAAAAATATATTTAATTGCATATTTTTGCGCATATTTCGATTATTTTAAGTGCATATTTTTATGCATATTTCCTACAATATTTGTACAATAAGTCCCGAACCCTAGCTATAGGAATTAAATTACTTTTGTTGATCTTCGTACTAAAATTATTTAGCCGGACATGTATGGTTCAACACGCATATACTTTCCTTCAAATTTTTTTTGAATTTTTCAAGTATCAAATTGTAACTGATAGTATTTCAAATTCGAAATTATAAATTGATAGTTAAAATCAAAATCCATCACGGCCCGGATTTGTGTAAATAGAAGCATCCGATAGCGCCCGTGTTGAAACCGGTTGGAACCGTAACAGGTATGTGGAAATTATATCTAAGACTAAAATTAAGACTAAATTATACATAGGAAAGTCGCCTTGCTTAGGTAAACTGTACAAATAAAAAGTGCAGGCTTAACTGTATGCGCACACAAACGTTGAGGTAAATCATCAGTCAACCTCATCTATCACCATGGCATGCACACAATATCTGAACAGTTAACCAAAAATAGGTAAACCACGCTCACGTTCCAGTATCCAACACTTGTACAGGCAGAAAATATACAATTTCAATTCTTTCTGGAAAACTATACGCTTCACAAAACCTCTATAGTTGGACAAAAATGATTTCGTATATACGCTCCGGAATGTCTGCATGGGTAAACCTCTCTGACAAACCGAATCGCATGGCCGGCCTAAAACGAACAACTCTCTACAATTGGATATCGTGCTCGCGATGTATACATGACGAAGGATACGGCCGGAATAAGTTTTCGTAGGAGATAGATCTCAGTACAAAGCATTTTGATTGCATGTGTGTGTTAGTAGGTTAATATGTATGTGGGTCGTGTTATATATATATATATATATAAATTATGTATACAACAGTACACGCAGGGTCGGATTTAAGGGTATGGCGGCCCTTGGACCCATTCACCATAGTGGTTATTATTTTTTCATGACATACATTAACAACAAATATATTTAATATATTTAATAATACATTAAACTATACTGTTAAACAGTAATCAATTCTAATTAATTCTAAACTATGGTTGTAAAAATTGAATTATAATAAAATAATAAATAAATAATATAATACAAACAGTCGATTTTATTTAATTTAATTTGATTAACATTTTTCATTGAATTGAGATTTAGGATCTTTTCTTTTTACTAGCACTACAATTTTCGGTTTCCGTTATCATTACGAAAATTGTTTGCTTTTTTTTTTTTTCGAAAAATCGGAACTTTAATTTTAAAAGTTTTAGGACTTCGCTCGTTACGCCTGCCGGCTCTACTCACGAACGCGAGTGCCATTGTTTGGCACTTTTCGGGGGGATGGGGCTTCGCCCCAAGGAGAATTATAGTCTAAGCCTAATCTTGTTTTTGTACAAACCTTGATATTGCTGCAAATGGGATTATGTTTTGTATGTGAACCTAAAACCTCGGTGCGCGAGTAAATCACATATCTAGACCACAAATACAAGATATTATACTATAATTAAACGTTAATTCAACGTTTCATTTTATAACACGTAAAAATAACAAAAAAAAAAAAAAAAAAAAAATAGTGGTAGTGAATTAACGGAAAAGATCCGGGATTTACATTTGTGTTGTAAATTAAAACTTCTATTAAAATGTGCTTAATGGTAGGATATACAAGAAATCCTAACATGTGGAGGACCAAAAATAATTCTCAAAATAAAAAATAAAAATTCTGCTCTGAGTATACCTATTTAAGTTGTTCAAGAAAATAGTCTTAAAAATAAAAAAAACGTAGCGTTTGTTTGTGAATACTCGTTCACTATCAATGTTCATTGAACCAAGTTCATAAGTGCGCACAAAACACAATTTATTAAATGTATTATTATGTATATAATGTATATATATATGTGTGTGTGTAGATTTATGAGCGCAAATTGTAATGCATACAAAATATACTATGCGAAACGTTCTGCATAAATTGGTGCTGTTAAAATTTGACATTTTGATTAAAAGCGAAAAATGTTATGCCTTCCATTATTTTTAGCTGATTTTAGTATGATTTATCTAACGTCATTCCTAAAACATTGTTTTTAAGCGTTCTTTTATCTTGTATACAATTCGTTTCGATGCAGTTACGCTGCGTCCAATGTAGTTATTTTACAATCGTATTGTCTATTTTTAAAATGGCTTTATCGAAAGTCAAATTAGTGATTATATTTTTTTTACATGACAGCGAAAGTGAAACAATGTGACGAATTCGTTCGTAAAATTAAATGATAAATGACCGAATAGATAAAGGAATTGACATTCACGTTGAATAGTAGGGTAGTTGGTAAGAAGTTGGTGTACTATGGAAACTAATTTTTATGTTGGAAAATAATGAATCATCACATTAAAAATAATTTGGATCAAATTCGGTTTACTACACGTAGTCAACGATTGCAAAGTTTAAACATTAAAAAAATTTGTAATTTTAGGCTTATGAAATATGTATCTTAAGTAAACACAAACAGTCAAATGTAATGTTAATATAGCATTTTAAAGTTTAATAACAGAAACTACGAAAAGTATCAAAATAATTGTATGAATAATGTCATTAAATTTTGAAAATTTGCTAAATTGAATTTTCATAAAAAAAAAAGAGAGAATACTAACCCTTTTAAGTTTATATAAATATGTAACAATCATAGCTTGAAGTTGTACAAGGACGTCGTTGTGTAATGTATACAGTTTTTAAAAGCTTTATATAATAAAAAATAAAATATTATTTGTAAAACAAAAAAAAAGGTAGTTGATTAATGTTTATAATATGGAAATTTTTTTTGGTTAATATTTTCAAAATATTGTTATATTAACTGAAAAGTAGGTACTGAATAAGGCCTTACACAAAATTGGCTTATCACATTGATAAATAAAATCTTGATAAATATATATGTTATTTTAGTATTTATATATTTTAATAAAGTAAACTTCATAATTTCTTCATTACTTTTAATCTATATGTATACAGAATATTTTATACCAACTAAAATTATTATTAAAATAAAATCCTTTATACATTTTAAAATATAGAACTATTAATATTGTTTATTGATTTCCATCACCATTGTTATAGTTTATAATTTAATCGTTTTTTATACTACCGTTTTCCTTCAAGCATGGCTGAAAAATGTTCTTATTTATCAATATTAGTGCTACTAGGTGATTCTGAAATTATTATAAAATTTAATACGATTTAAAATGCTTACAATGTTTAGAATGACACATGTTTACAATGTTTTCATCAACTAATGTTTGGTATAATATTATTAATTAATTTTTTGGTCTTACTTAGAGTAAGAGAAACAACAATTAAAGTCATAAATAACATAGTATTTAATAAAAAAAACCACTCATTAATCTTTTAAAAATTTAAAAATTGTAAGTTTGTACTTTTATTTTACTGACATAAAATAATTATAAACTAATAACCAATTGTTATTTTGTGGTAATGCCCGGCATTGTTAAAATACGATAGTTTCTTATAATACACAATGCTGATAATATAATATAATATATATATATATATATATATGTATAAAAGATAATAAACATAATGTAATTAAATAAATCTAAATTATTAAAAAATTAAAATAAGCTCCTTTGCATAGTTAAACGAATCATAAATTAGGGAAGTATAATATTCTCATTAATAAAGGTACTCAAGGAAGTATGGAAATTAAAATTTAGATGGGTGAAAACACTTCAGAAAACTTAACTAGTATCATGTCAATCACAGGCGATTAGAACTATTACTTATTAGACGAATATTATCATAAAAATAGCTGCTATCAACCATAATACGCTGGTTTTGTCGTTACTACATATATATATTAATATTAAATATATTTGTGGTCGTTACCTATTTATAGGCAGCTGATAGACTATACCACGTTAAATGGGAAAGCCCAAGATTGTACCGAAACGATATCATACAATATCAACTGATTAAATGACATTTTACAGTCACTATCTCAAACGTAAAAAAAATATTTTTCAATATTTCATAAAACGTGAAATTTTCATTTATGAAATATTTCAAATTTACAACCCTATGTATATATCATAAACTATTCTGTTTTCGTTTAATTATAAAAAGTGAATCAAATAATTTTGCAACATTTGAAATATTATCTTTAGAATTTATCTACCATGGTAAATTTATGATATATTATTATAATTTACAGCTATTTTAATAAGTAATTAAATTATTATTTTTAAAGAATATTTTGATAAAATAATTATATATCTATAATACTTTTAGAATTTTTAAATAATTTGTAATTTAATATTTGAAATTATAATTTCAATACTGATTGTGTTATTTTAGTATCCCGTTACAATAATAGTATCAAATTTAATTACGGACAGCTAACCTAACATAATAAATATTTCTGGTTTGCGTTAGAGGACTATCGTTGAATTTGAGTGGATTAATATTGAAGAACAAAGACATGTAATATATTTCATTTTTTATTTACATAAAAAGTGATACTTAATTTTTATTCGTTCGATTTTTTTTTATTGATACCTCGTACCAGTCCATATTAATAGCATAATTTAACTATAGATTTACCAGAATTAATCAAGAAAATTCATTTTATGTAATTTATTTTATATCAGGGACCAATATAAGTTTATCAAATGACTACTAACCACCGTGGATTATTGGTTACATCAATAAAAAAATACGGTTTTTTATTTTAAAATAAATGTACAAAAAGTATGTTTGAATAATATTTATAAATCATCTATATCATTTTTCAAATCAATCTTAATTCTAAATATTTTGATATGTATTCTAATGAATTAAAACTACTTTTAAATTTAGTTAAATGTATTAAGCAGATACATAGATTAGAAATATAAAGTAAATAGGGTGTTAATTCAAAATATATTGATTTGTATAGGCATGAAATATAAAATGAACTATCCAAGAATACCTTTTTTTTCTTTTAAATTTTAAACCCGGAAATCGGATGTACGATGGTGTATAGTGTATTATAATGTGTTTGTGAATTTAAACTATCATATAATAAACATATAATTTTTGTCGAAATATATATATAAACGGATTAATGTTAGTTATAAATTACGACTAAATTATCTAGTTTTTATATATAATAAATTAATACTTTGATGGCAATGATGATTTTTAGAAAACCAAAAATTAACTCGGTACTTACTGTAACTGTAACTTAATATATTTTATAAAATCAAAACAATGAAAATTTGAATTTAAAATATGAATTGTATTATTGTAAAAACGTACATATGTTGTAGACTAATAATTAATTACTCATAATGTTATAACTTAGTTTTATTTTATAAAATTAAAACAAATTTAAAAATACGAACATTTTCGAAAAATCAGTTAAAACATGTCACTATTTTAAAAGTCAAATTGTATTTTAACGTATTTACGGTAAATATCTAATTCTATTTATTAAATAATCGTCTCTTAAAATTTATTTTCCAAAAAAAAACTGATTTATTTTTGTTTTAAAATACATATTTATTATACAAATATACCATACCTATTTATTTTTTAGTTATTTACAAAAGGTGTAGAAAAGTAGGAAGTATAATATCGTACCCTTATTATTTTGTATCTTTGCTATCAGTATCCAGTTTGAGGAGAAAAATTATGAAGAACAAATATTTGGTTTTCGTGTCTCCTGACTATTTTTAATTTCTCCTTGAAAAAAAAACTAAGTTTCAATGCTTTTAAATATATCGATTTTTCCGTTCACCTTTGTCGTCTCTTTCTTCTGTCTGTAAATACTTAATAAATAAGTGATAATAGTTGTGTATTATTTATAACTATAAATTACCTAGAATATGATAAAAAAAATCAACATATAATGATTAATTATGATTACAAAAGGAAAATGATTCTTTTTTTTTAGTTTTAAAATACTAAAATAACTGTGAAAATACCACCAATTAAAATTTTTTGTATATTCACTTAAATTACGATTCGTGATTTAAGTAAAGAAGAACCTCATGTCTCTTAGTACTAAATGATTATTATTATTATTTGCTGTGATATATATATATATATATATATATATATATATATATAT
>NW_020273024.1:326214-358809 GCF_003268045.1 Sipha flava
ATATATATATATATATATATATATATATATATATATATTAACTGAGTATAAAGTTGTATTAAAAAAATTTAAATTATCAACTGGAGCTTGGAATCTAAAAATTAAAATTAATTATTATTTTTGTCATGATTATTGTTATTATTATTGTTATTATATCATCATTTTGTCATACGAAAATTGGATATTATTCATAATTTATTCAAAATAATCAATTTATTCACATGTTAAATTATTCAGAATAATTTTTATTTTTTATTCACAAGTTGAATTATTCAGAGTAATTTTTATTTTTTATTTGCAACTAAAATTATTTAAAATAAAATATTATTCTTTATTCAAAAAATAATTACTTATTCATGCTTTTATTTTTTATTCATCATTTTGATTTGATTTTGCCTATAGTTTTTAACTCTGAATATACTCTTGTTATATAGAAAAGATTAAAATTATTCAAATAGTTCACCATAAAAAAATCTCCATAGGGTAGATAACAAAATCATCATTAATCGAAGTGCCTATACTATAATACACTATATATTAATATTAAATTAAATTGTATTTTATTTTTTAATATCTGACGTGAATTTCCACATTCAAAATTCGTTATATCATAAATTATAAATAATTTTTCGAGCCTATAAAATTCTATAATATATAATAATGATTTGGTTAGACGTACGATGCATAATTAGCTAAGAATATTTTACTATTATTTACATTATATTTTAAATAATTTACTGCAGTCCATATTATTTTTAAATTAATAAAAAATGGAATGTGTAGATAAACTTAAACTTAAACATTTTAATAATTTTTCCTTAGTTATTTACATTTTTATTTGATATACAGGATAAAATTTTTGAATCCATTAATAAATATAAGTTAAATTAAAATCAAATGTAAAAAATGGGAAGTTAAAAAAGTGGATTTTTTACATTATCTTTTATTTTTAATCAGAAAAACAATGAAATATTTGCGTATATTGAATTAATTATTATAATAAATGTTTACACAGACATCTAGGAGTTCTAGTTAACAATTTTTGTAATGTTCTGTTGATACACCTGACTTATATAAATTATGTACACCACAACAAATACTAAATGTAAATAATAAGCTGTAAATAACTTTTATAGATTATAACATGACATAAGGTACGTATTTCATGACGTTAGTGTAACTCAGGTTCTTAAACTGATGTGTAGTTTACATTGTGCAGTGTTCTATATAGCACTTTATATTATATAGTAAGATGTTTGATATTTGTATTTTTTTCAATCAATAAAATTATGTTACAGCTGAACTATTTTATAAAAATATATCATACCTTTTTTAAAAAATAATTACTAGAGCTTTTATTTGTAATTTAATTCTATATATTGAAAATACTTTATTGTGCTAACTGGGATAAGTAAAACGACTAAAAAAATTTAAAAAAAACATTTTTAAACTTTTTTATAACCATCTGTAGTGTTTTACAGTCGTTTGTTAGAAATGGGGTCGATATGGAAATTGTTTGTGTGTATTTGTGTAATGTCAATTTATGTATTTTGGTTGAACGTGTGCAGTGGCACACACGGGAAGGGTCAGAGGTTTCGACTGACACTCCTCAGAGAATTGGTGGATGACTAGTTCTGTGTGAATTTTGTTTGTTTAATTTAATTTGTTTAATTTAATACTAACCAATTTTTCAGCTATCCAAATCAATATACTAATTATGTTTACTCTAGAACTAAAGCATCACATGAGAATAAGTAGTAGGGCTCGATCCCAAAAATGATGCTATACAAACTTATAAATTAATACCTAGAAAATTGAAAAATAATTAATATTAGGTTTATTTAAAAAAATTGTATTTTTAGTATCATTATTGGTAGGAAAAAACCAAAAACACTTAAAAATAAGAGTTATACTATGCCTAAACTCAGATTTTACTGGTGGAGACGGGTGGATATCTCGAAATATATATTTTCGACACCCTTGTCAAAAATCTACTGTGCGCCACTGAGCGTCTGACTTGATTTTTTTTTTTAATTAAGAAAAAAAATTAAAACTTTAAGCTACAAAGTATAACTTAATATGTTTTTCGAATATGGAAAAAATATCAAAATTAATTAGATTCAGTTTGATATACTTATCTCAATATTTTATAAATACTATAAGAATATTTTTTTTTTTATAAAAATCAGGGGCGTCATTTCAACTTTTGAAACTTTTTTATCTGATTTCTGAGTACAAAATAGAAAATAAAAATTTACTATTTACCGATTTTAGCATTTGATCATCGGACAAAGAATTGCTGACTTTTTAAAATTTCTTAGAGTGGGGCATTTGCTATATCCCCCCGCCCCCAAACGACCCCCTGATGAAAATAAACATAAATATTAGACATATTAGTAGATTAAAATTGTTTATCAACTAATTCGATTATTATATTATATCATTTATTATATTTGTATAATTTATTTACAAATAAGTTTACGGGACATAGTTTTTGAAATAAAATATCCTCATAATTCAAATGTATATTGCCAACTAAGCCAATTATGTTCTAAAATATGCATTTATTTTATTTATTTAAAGAATAAATTGTATTTATTTTGAAATCAGTTAGTTAATTTATTATTGGAATTAAAATCTAAGTTTTTTGTGTATGAATATTTATTTATTTATTTAATTTTATGTTACTTTCAATTTCATTTTTTTACTAGTAGTTTCGTAGACTATATCTTTACTTTTTACTAAACAAGAACATAAAAACTTCTTTTAAATTTGACTCCAAAACAAATAAAACTTTGCATCAACTGAATTTATATTATTCTCCTTTTGTATAACTGAAAATAAGTGTTTTAAATCAATTTTATATCTAACAATTTAAGTAATTTATTGTTTAATTATCATTATACGAATTAATGCTATTTATTGATTATTTTTAGTTTCATAATTTTATTGATCACAAAGTAAATTTAAGTGAAATATAAGGTAATTGTGTTTATATTATTATTATAAATTATTTTGTTTTATATAGTCATATAGATAAAAATTAGGTTAAATTATCTTCTAATGGGAAGGGCCTCATAATATTCTCATTACTTTAAAAATTGAAATATTTGTTCACTCCGTTTCAAATATATCTGATACATTTTTTTTTCTCTCTGCGAAGTACCCAATGATTAACGAGTTACTTTTTTAACTTATCAAACCCACGTACGTACTTTTTCCATCCAGCTACGTAATTTTCACAAGAAGTAAAATTTCGATAACTATGTTTGATTTATGGAAAAAAGCATGAGTGTTATATTATGATACAGAAGAATGAGTTAATTTTCTGAGTTTAATCAAACTATGATTTCGATGGACATCATAATTACTTGTAATTTACTTTTTTACATAGAAGCTTTTGATCAATTATAGTAAAAATAAAAATAAATTATTTATTTATTTTTACTGAATTAAAATATAACAAAATTGGTAAAATATAGTATTGATTTTTAGAGAGCTTAACTTAAATTATTTGATATTGCGCACTTTTTTACGTTTAAAATCAAAATATATATTTTAATGCAAAGTTTTACAAAGAACTAATTTATAATTTAAAATTTATATTACAATCAGGTCTAAATCAGTAAAATAACAGCATTGCGTTTAGGTACGATATATGCATAATATAAATTTATCTATTTCTTACACATTTGATTAAAAGCCAGTATGATAATGTATTCATTTGTGTAAATACGTTTTACATAATATATAAACACAAAATTATGGCTCATGATTAAAATTGATTTAATATCTGTAATTTGTTTGAGCTTAGTCAATACAAACCGTTTAATTAAAACTAAAAATAATTTAAAAATTTAATAAATTGTACTCTCCCCCGCTTGAAAAAATTACACTAATTAAATCATTAATTTATAAAATAAAAACTTAAATATATTAGAACGTATAATTGTATTGTATCTTTTTTCTTACGATTAGTTGCGATTATTAAAATAATATGTAACTTGTTTAATAAACTTTTGGGAGAATATTTCAATGTTTTCTTTGCGTTCAGTGCCGTAACTATCCTCCATGTCATTTCAACAAATTTTATTTTGGCGCAAATTTTATATAAAAAAAACCAATTTTAATCTAACTCAAATGCGCTCCCTTACTTTGTTGCTCCCTTGGAATTACCCATTTCATTTACTTCTGGTAGCGCCATTGTTTGAATCGACCTAGCTGGTCTTAATCTTGTACAAAAATAAAAATTGAAATATTATAAAACATATATTTGTTAGCATTAGAATAAAATTTGGGTTTTACTAAGACATTTTTTAAATGTATAAATGAGTTTTTAATTTGTATAGGTAGTTTATAAGCTAGGCGTATGTTATTGTAAATCATTTTAGTAATTTATACGAATAGTTGAATCTAAATGCATATATACAAGTATATAATAATATAGTATGTATATAATATATATTTATATTGCATAACTATTAATTCCTCAGAATCATTTTTCGAATGCAATAATTCTTCAAAGTTCTCAAAAATATACAAATAATACGACAGCCATCCAACAATTATTGAAGTCCTTTTTATGAATTTTAAAATTGTATATAAAGACCATTATAATTAAGTTGTAATTAGGGTTTGGATTTAATAGCACTGAAAATACTAAAATATAATATAAATATACTATAATATGACCAAAAAAAACCTTAAAATATGCCCTAAAAACAACAAAAATAGCAAAAAAAAAAAAAAAAAAAATGTGAGTCAAAATTTTATTAAATGTATTGTATTATTTTATGAAATAATACATTAAAAAAAAAAACTAAAATTATCAACTTCTGTTAACAATTTCAAAAAACTTATATGTGGTACGTCTTGTTTTATGTATATCTGTTTTACCTTGAATAATGACATCGTTTGTACGTAACTGTTTCTCCGTTATAAAGTGTTGAGTAACGTTAAACTTTTTGTCACTATTAACTTTATATTCACACAATTTGCAATACTATTCTAGTAATATGTTAAAAAGTAAATACCATATTATTTATCAATTATCAATATGAAACGAAAATGTGGGAATTTTCGGATTCATCTAAATTAATACTATTTTTCATTCAATGTAAACGAGGTTTATAAAAAATATAAAATAAAGCATAAATTCATGTATATTAGCAAAAAAATATCACTAATACTTCAAATATGCAAAAAATAGCAAAATAAAATTTCTAATTTGAAGTCCCTGGTTAATAACACAAATTAATAGCTCACTCTGCTATCTTTATCTTTATCCTACAATAAGTAGCAATTGCTATAAAATCCGAACACTGGTTATTATTAATAATTAACATTTTGAATTTATTTTGCGGCATTCAACTTTTTGAATTGTAACAATTTTACTATTTTTTGGAAATAACCTGGATTATTTTTAAATAACAGATGTGACCAATTTCAAGTTGAAATTAATATTAAATGATTCTTTTAAACTTAACCTTCTATACGGCAAAATATTTGTTGATTAAAGTATTGAGACGAAATTTTAGTGGTACAGAGTCTGAAAACAAATTACCGTGGGTCTCTGAAATAAGTATTTTTAAACTTAAAGCAAACAAACTATTAATTAAATGTTATTTTGCTTTAAGTTTGAGAAGTAAAAAGTGCTAAATATATATTTTTAAAATTGAATAAATAAAAATTATTTATAATTATAATTAAAAATAATATATTAACATTACTTATTTTTAATTACCGAAATAAAATTAATGCAAGTTTTTGGTTTGAAATTAAAGTAAGTTTATGATAATATCGCAAAATGCAAATTTTTGTAATCCAAAGTCACCTAAAATAAAAGGTGTATGCATTTTGTTGTATTTTGTAACGCTCTAGAAAATTTTATTATCATTTTAAATTTTATTAACATATTCTAAAAATTCAAAATTTTAATTTTTCTCGAAAAAAATTATTTCCTTCAAAATTTAAATGTGAATGTAATTCAGGCACAGAGGCGTTAATAATATTATATACCTACTAGATATATTAGTATAAATAAAAATAATTTTTCATTTGATGATCAGTATCAGCAATTGCGAATTAATCAAATACTACAATAAAACAAGATGTTTAGAAATTCTGTACTTCATCAAACTATAATACACAAAATATTTTATTAATAGTTATACATTTGACAGTTTTTACAGTCATTTTATAAGTTCTAGTAGTTTTTTCGACACTATTGAAGAGATTCAAGATTAAGACTTTACTACTTTAGGGTATTTATACATCGATGAAAACACACATTTTTATTTTTTTTCTGGTTAGAATATATAATTTGATGAATGATATTTTATCTACATAATATAAATCATATTTCAATTGATTGAAATTTTAATATTTGAATATTGATATATACTATAATTACATCTGGTATTTATATTGTAAGTACTGATTGTACAATTGATTGATCTGTGCTTTTATTAATAATATATAGTTAATACAACTTTTCGATATTTTGTGATACTACTGTTATAAGTAATTTTGTTTTAAAAATTGATATAAATTAAAAACAACATTAGATGTCTGTTATTAATCAATATGCCATGTCTAATGCTTTGTTCTTTGTTCCTACATAAGATGATCTAATCCATTAAAAAATTAAAATGATATATTTGGTTTTAATTCATATCTTCATGATTGATGCTCATACTGTGTTCGCTTATATTTGTCTTTCATATTGCATGGTTTCTGATTTCCTGTAAGCCTTTTGGTGACATAATAAAAATAAACTTTTTTATATTATTTTATTCATAATATTGAATTATACTTTAAAAAATAAAAAGTTAGCATTTGATGAATTAATTACTAAGAAGTATTTATACATTTCAAGATAATGACTAACAAACAATACCATTAATATTTAAGTTTTCTCATTTTTTTTTTTTTTTAATATTTTAAGCAACACTTTTTCTTGTAATAAAAATTACATATATATACGTATAAATTACGAGTATATGTAAAGTATAGACCTTTCTTGTTAAATTGATAATATCACCAATTTTTCGATACGTTTAAATATTAACGTTTTCACATCTAAAAACATATTTCCTTCGTCAAGTGTATGAGTAGGGAACTAATTATCTTACATAAGTCCCTATAATTATTAACTTAAAAGCATCATGCTATTATAATTATTGATTATACCACTCTATACCATAAATATTTCTTAATTTTATAAAATAAATGATTTCGGTTGGTTTATTTAATTTTTTAATTTAAAAAAACCATATTTTATTTTTAAAAAATATTGACTTAGAACTTAGATTCTACTTGACCTTATACTTTATTTTTTCAAATACATGCCAAGTTGTTAAAATTAAATGACATAGATTAATTGTGGAATATCTTATGTTAACAAGTGACTGTTTTGTTGATATATATTAATAATAATGGCACCTCATAACATTTCTTGGTACACTACTAATTATCTATTGAAAAATTTTATTTATTTTGCCATGTTTATAGTCTGCATAAAAAAATGTTATTTTCTATGCAATTATCTACTTCATATTATAATTTATATAATTAAATATTTCTGTGAATGTGCTGATTTCATCTTCACTACTTTAAAATTTAATTAAATATAGTATGTTGATGAGGTCGATGTACTTTTCTGATTTTTTCAATAGTTAATTAACGTGTAAATTAGGCTACGGAATTACCTAAACGTATCTTTTAATGTATATAAAAATATATCAGCCAATATTTATACTGAAATTATACATGTATGATATTTTAATTATCAAAATAAATTAATAAATTATTTTTTGTAGCAATTATTAAGTAAACAAAATAATGAGAGTTTCAAACAAATTGAGTTTTACAAAATTATAAAACAATTAAAATTATAATAAAATAAATAATGAATATTTCTATCGATAGTTAATTATACGTATTAAAATATATCAAAACAGTTCTAAATTTACGAGTATACATCGTGTGAGATATAAAGTAAATATACGACACATTTGAAATGAGAACTTGTTTTTTTATTTTACTTATTTAGATAATTTTTTTTTTAATGAAAAATAATGTGTTATATTTTTATTTTTTTATTTGATAGGCTTCAAATACAAAGTTCAGTAGCCTATGGTAAACTAAAAAAAAGATAGAAAATAGAAAATAACTGATTAATTATAATATAGGGATTACAAAGGTGGTGTTAATGATTATATGATGTTATATCATTAATGGTGTTTAAGGTTGTTCTTTGAAGGGGTAAAACTAATAAATCACAGTTACAGGCTTAAATTAGTGAGGATAGTTCTGCTGGTTTAATGAAATGGATGATGTTGGTTTCTTGTTCGTGGCCGAAGGCTTCTTTAAGTGATGTTGTGATGAGTTTTGACAATGATCTGGCGAAGTTGAAATTTGGGCACTCGAAGAATATGTGGTTTACCGAGAGAGTACATTGGCATCTGTCACATAGTGGTGCAGGGACTTTACTTAATAGGTAAGAGTGAGTTAGCCTAGTGTGGCCTATGTGCACTCTGATAATCATTACTTCATCTTGTCTATTGAAATTATTGGTTTGCGGCTCCGGCCATGTGTTGATGAAGGGTTTTATTTGGAAAAGTTTGTTTGGTATTTGTTTTTCTCATTGGGATTGCCACAGGGAGTAGAGCTTATTTTTACCTTAAGGACTTGAGTGCAGTGGCGGATTTAGCGTTTTGGCGGCCCTAGGCTTAATCACTCTGCCCCCCCCCCCCTATTACTCTACTAAGGAACCAACAATATTTGGTCTAAGCCCTTCTCTTCAAACTCTATTCAGTTTTTTTATAAAAATATATATAAAATATAAAATCTTTTTTTTTTTATTAAGTAATCTACAATCTATACATATGTTTGTACAATAAGTAGGTTTTTTAAAATAGGTATATATATAAAATAGAAAACTTCTAAAAACAAAATATTTCATGTCTATTATTTTACTTCAGATACCATTATTACCAGTACAAATAAACAATGCTTATACAGTCACAAAACGGAAATATAAATATTTATTTCAGATATGAAAATACCTATACTCCGATAGCCGGATGTTCCCAACAAGTGTATAGGTATTAATAAGTTATTAATAATAACTAGTAACTAACCGTAATTATTTTATTACAAATGAAATATTTTTAAATTGTAATAATAATTGTAATATTCTTACTATAGCCTATAGGTACGCATCATACAATGTACATATCAATATATTATTATAACTTTTAAAAAATTATTTTTATTCGCGTTTATATGACAAATATAAAAAAAAATGTATTAAAATAAATATACCTAATTAGTCAATAATTACACTTAATTCCATTTGCACAACTTGGGAGGTGCACAGACACTTGTGCACCCCCAAGTTTAAAATGTGCACTCCCAAAAAATATAAGCCTTTTTCCAAAAAAAATGTAGGTACCATAATGAATATTGAAAAAAGTAGGTACCTATTATGTATCCAGGGACCCTGTCCTATATATAATATATATATATATATATATATATATATACGATATGTCTGTATAGAAAAATTGTATAATATCTAATGCATAGACGTGTTCAGACTTTGGTGGCCGAGGGGGAAAATAATGTTAAAATAGGTAGGTAGGTAGGTAGATCTAATTATTTAATTTTGTTTAATAAATTGTATTATAAATATTAAAACAAAGTATTTATATTGAAATAATTATTAGTAGTTATTTTTTCATAAGTGTAATGTGGAGAGTAATTAGATTAGTGGTTTGGGGTTGTGAAGGCTTTGCCCCCACGGGTCTATGAGCTCTTCACTATTGGCTTTGCACCCCCAAAATTATTGGTCTAGTTGCGCCTATGCTTAATTCTATAAAAAAAAAGCCGCCCTCCCAAAAAAGTCGCCCTAGGCTATAAGTCTTTTAGCGTGTCTCCTACTCCGCCAGTGCTTGAGTGAAATCTTCATATAGTGTATGTTGGTATATTTAGATGTTGGAGAGTGTAGTTGCTTTTGAAGCAAGGTCGTGAGCAAGTTCATTGCCCGGGATTCCGATGTGTGATGGGATCTACATTATTTTTATAGTTTTGTTGGAAGCGCGTATTTTGTTTTGAATACTTTGGACAATATTGCATTTTGTGTTTATGTTCGATATAGCTGATATAGCGCTCATAGAGTCGTTTAGTATGAGGATATTATTGTAAGTTATGGATAGAGAAGAACATATCAACATGATAATACTTTGAATATTGTTAGGATTTCTGCTGTGTAGATACTCGTAAATTGACGAAGTTTGAACAAGATATTTTGTGACGTATGTGTGATAGCAAACTGGTTTGTTTCGGGGTTTTTGAGGCATCTGTATATATATAGTAAAAATTGTTGAAGTTATTGTTTATTATTTCGTAGAACGAGTTGATGATTTGTTTGTGTGGTGTACAGTTTTTGTCAAATGTTTTAAGTTCAGTCTTGACTTCAGTGAGGTTAGTATGCCATGGGAGTAATAGACAGGAACTTTCAATGGGTTTTATGTTTGTTAAGAGTTTGTTTTGCTGCTGTTAATTGGTAGGCATGATAAAGCTCTGCATTTTTTAAGTTTTACGTTTAAATACCCCCCCCCCCCCCCCCCCCCCCCCCCCCCGATTTGAGTAGACTTAGAGTTGTGGGCCAATGGTCATTTCTGCAATTAAATGTTTGTATGATTCAGTCAATTGTGCCCCCTAAAGATGCGGATACAATAGACAGGCCAATTGCTGAAAAGCTGCTGTTGGTTGAGTCATGTCTTGTTGGATTGCTATCGTTGAGGAGAATTATCGAGTCATCGTTTAGGAGTTTCTCGACTGTTCTCTCGCATCTGTCTGTGTAACCAGATCCCCAGATAATATTTTTATTGTTGAAATCGCCTAGTAAAATTAATGGATGGGGGAGTTGTAAGATAAGATTTTTGAGATCCGAAAGTGTTAGCTCTGTGCTGTCTGGTGCATATAAGTTGTAAATGGATAGTTGAGTATTGTAATTTGTTGTGATGGATATAGATATGGCTTCGAGTGAAATAGTGAGAGGGATCTGTTTATGCTCTGTTGATGATGATGCAAAGATGCAAGCTCCCCTACTAGCTCTGCCTAGTAAGTCTCGGTTCTTGAAATATCACTGATAATTTTTGAGTTTTGGTTCTTTGTGTTGGGTTTTAAAATTTGTTTCTTGAAGGCAAAGCGCCAGAAGTTAAAGATCAGAAACTATACGGTTAACGTCAGGCAGTTTTTTATAATAGCTATTTATATTCCATTATATTATTATTTTTAAGGATGCCAGTTTGTCTTGTGTATTGTAGGTAGGTTGTATATAGTTTTGATTTTGAGTGTTATTGAACATTGAATTATTATTCATTAGTTTAGTTCTTGATATTTGCTGTTTATTGCTGTTGTAGGGTTTGGAAAAGTAGGTTTGCTAACTTGGTGAGTCGGGATTTTATAGAGCGGTTGATAGCGATTGGTCGGATTTCTTCTATTAAATTTATAAAAGTGCGTGCGTTTGTGTTGGTTTCTTCCGTCAGTGAATGAACGTTTATTGATTTTGTTGTGAAGTTTTCAAATATGTGTTTAAATTGACAAAAGGTAATGGATGTGTTGGAGTTGTTTTGAAAGAAGCTCTCTAAGTTATTAAGTCCTTCATTCAGGTTGTTAACCGTACGAGTAGATGTGTCAGAGAGAGCGAATTTAGATATTTTTTGTAGTTTTTGTGTTTTCATGTTTCTAGGATGTGAAAGTAAGATTGGTGGGCGATGGGGGTGACTTTGAAGAAGATGTTTCGGACATACATCGTTTATGAATAGCATTTGGAATTTGTGTATGAGTTCTTTCTTCATTAATTTTAGTATAAGGCATCTGGAGGTGAATAGACGAGGTGGAGTTGGATGGTGAGAGTGTTGTGTTAGGTGGTTCTTCAATGTGTTCTAATTCCATGTTTTCTGTTGAATTGAATTGGATGTTATTTGGTGTTTCTTTGGAGAAAATATTTGTGCTAATTTGTGAGTCGGAGGTATTATTTGGAAGTTGAGTATAATAATTATTTTGGTGTTCAAGTGTATTTGAACTTAAAGCTGACGTATTTTTGCAGTGTGCAGAGGTGTGGCTGGTTTTTTTTTGCAAAGGTAACAGGTAAGTGTTGTCATCGGTGAGAAATACTTGATAGTCTGTGTCTTCGAAATTGATTACGAGTGAATCGGGTAATGTTGATATATCCTCGTAAGGGTTGTGGGTCTGTCTTCGGAAGCTTATTATGTGGAACAAGTCATCTGTTGTAAAACCAGCTTTTAAGAAAGTTATTGGTGTGAGTGTTTTGATTTCCATGTTGTTAAACGCGTTTGTGATGTATGAGTGTGGAATTATGGGCAAGATATTAGAAATAATTACTCTTTTGATTGGTTTTCTAATTTTCGGATTGGAATGGTGAGGTTGTTAACAGTAATTGACGGGTTGGAGTTTATAATGTCGTTGACGATGTTTTTGTTTGCAAAATAGACGCAAAAACGATTATTAGACATTCTGGACGTACATTTTATGTTAGCCGGGTTAGTTATGGAACTAAGGGCTTTAATATACTCTATTTGTGGTGTGCCGTCGATTATATTGAATATAATCGCTTGGTCCTTCTTAGGAAAAGAAAAATTTGCTGTCGTTTCGGTAAATGTTTTTTGTGTATGATTAGTATTTGAAGAGTTAATAGTGGTATTTGTATCTGTAGGAGTTGAAATAGATGTGTTTTTTATATTAGTTGATGTACTCTGGTTGGATTTTGGTTTTTGTAATATGTGATGTGGAAATATTATGGTTAGATTTAGTAGCCAGGTTCGTTTGTGAACGTTTTAAATATGGAAAAGTGGGTTTAACGGACGTATTATCGCCCATCGTGGCGCAAACGCAACGGCGACGCAGCCGTAGTCGTAATGATTATGTAAGTTGTTATAATCGAGATAGTTAAGAAGTCTTCTTATCTATCTCGATAGTTGTTATGTTCCTATCATATACATTACCGATCGTCTGTGGCGCGGAGTTTAGGATGAGTAGTACTGCTATCGGAAGCTAATTAAGACGGTGCGCGATTTAAACACGTGTGATCGCAACGGTGTCCAAACACGAACTGACAAATGTCATATTATTTGTATGAATAATGGTTTAACATTTTGTATTCTATCGCGTGTTCATACATATAAAGTTCATTATATCAATAAAACATATTGTTTATAATTTGTAATATCTATTTAAGAATATTTTGCAAATATTGTAAATAAAAAAATATACTTATTGACAGTTATTCCATTTGTAAATCTAGAATCTATGTCATAAAAATAATAAATATATTTTAATAATTCCAAATACTGAATTTAAAAAATATATATGCTTCAACTACCTAGTAAAAATGTACAAAAAATATTAAAATGTTATACTCTTTGTAAAATCTGTTGGGCCTATACTACAATCATGAAAATTAGTTTAACAAATGTATTTATAAATTTTAATAGAAATATTACTTATTTGTGTGACTTATATAATCTATACGTCTTACTAACTAGTAATTTATAAAACTTATTTATTTAAAATTAATTTTTCAAAATTATATATTTTAATATTATCTAATTATGTACATGCATATTCGTATATATGCATTTTATATTTTATTTTTAAATAGTTTTGAATAAAATATTTGTTACTAAAAGCTTTACTCTGAATCACGTATCAAATATAATATTTATCGCTGATTTCAATTGTATTCAAATAATTTAATTACAGAAAATATATTTTGAAATTTATCACAAGATCTGAGAAATTAAAAAAAAAGCATTTAGTCTTTTTATTTTATTATTTATTTATTTTTTTTTTTTTATAAAGTTGGATGACACATTACTTAAAATTATATAATTCGTGTTAATATTTATAATTTAATTAATGATTTTTAACATTTTTATTTATTGGGTTCTATTATTTGTTACATATTAGATACAAACTATGTCTCCAAGAAGAAAAATTAAAAAAAAAAAAAACACTAAAATATTGTTTTAAATTAATTTAAAGATGGATTATTTTAAATTTCAAAGCAAGGATACTCTTATTATTATACTATATGGTTATACAATAATTTAAATTTTTCACTCAGTTTTCTATTAAAAATATAAATAGAAAATTAAAAAAATAATCGGAGTTTTCATTTTTTTAATAATAAAATTAAAATATTTACGTTTTGAACTTTTAAATTTTTACCTCAACAGTTTGAAGAAATTTAGCTTTTCTACGTATAATTTCAGTGTTATTCTATTATATAAAAAGTACCGATGAGAACATTAAAAAATATCTTTCGTTGTTTGTGTCTTATAACTCATATTTATATATCTCGTCATAAAATATCATAATATCCGATCCAACGGAATATATATAAGATCTAAAAAATATCAAATATGATCTTATATTGCACTTATTTACAACATATTGTTAAATTACTAATATTTAACATTACTATTAGTATTACATATAAATTTATATTTATATAAGTTAATATTTACATTAAATTTTTAATATGCTAAGGGATAGATTGTCACGAGGTGTTAAAACTTTTTGCTCTTTGAGATATCGTTCATGTTTCTATTATGTTCATTATTCTATTCTTATTACTGATTTCCTTGGCCTTAATTATAATGTTTTTGATTTTGATAGCTGTTTAGGCCCATTGAAATAATATCTAATAAAATTTGGTCTAGATTTACAGGTATATATATTTTTAAGTATAGGTAAAAAATGATAAAAAGTATTGGTTATTCTAATGCGTGGGCCCTGAATAATTTATGCATATCAATTCTAAAATTGTCTGTCCACCCATGAATATAAACATTTATTGAATAAATTATATGGCATGTATCAATCATGTATTATTAGAATTATTAGTTTTAATTGTTAATCACTCCAGTATTATATTTTCGTTTCAAATATATGCAATTCGTATTTTAATCAATTCAGTTTTATGTATAGAAGCAGTGGCATCGAACCTATAACCCAAGAGAATCGACCGATCCCCTTCTTTTTTGTTGGGTAGGGATCGATTGGTACCCAAAAAAACTATTCATGTATTAATTACTATACATGTTTCTATGGTGTAATTGGCGGTGGGTAGCAAAAAACAATTTTTGCGTCCTAATTTATTTTTAATTCGGCGTCACTGTATAGTAGATTCTTATTATAAGCTTATTAATACATTTGTATATCTTATATTATATATTGATATAAAATTGAAGAGTTAAAAACCACCAGTTCATTAATTAAGTTCTAGAGTTTAACTTTAATATCTTTCTTAATACTTTTCAATAAATCACTTATATTTTTTGGAAATAAAAGCTTTTGTGTTTTAAACGAATAGAAAAATCACGAAATTAGCAAAATTAAATTGTTTTGTACAATAATCGATTGTCGATTATATTTTTGCTGACAAAATGAGAAGAAAAAAAATCGTTTCGTGGATTACGGTATAATTATAGTAAATGTACACACTCACACACACGTACACGTTATCGCTAAAACCCTTTGATGATGGCGTTCTTACAAAGCAAAGTCGTCCGAAAGAACATCAGTTCGATTGGCCTAGAAAAATTCGACACCTCTTACTCCAAGTCTGCGCGGTGCAATGCAATCCGCGCGCATTCTACGATCGAAGTGCCCGCACGGTTCAGGCGCAAGCACTAAACCGCTGCCAGTCTCCGTACGTCCATCAACGGGAAATACAACGCTCCGATCCTTGGTCTCACTGCGTTCCACGGATCCTGTGTGATCCGGCTCTCCTTTGCGCCGAGTCTGTACTGCCGCAGTCCCTGTCACACAGCGGACACGGATCTTACTGAGGCGTTTTACCGGCACCACATCATACATTGGCACCAGGTATGTGTTACTTCAATCATTTTTAATATTGTATTCCATATAGATACACATTACTGTGATTGACTTGCGTTTCTCTTAACCACACCACTGCTATTCTACACATCTAGACCAAAATCTTGTATTGACCGTATGTGTTTATTTTTATTCCCTATACGAGCGATCGATTAATTTAAAAGTTGTCGTCTTATCGTTATCGTCCGGTCTAAAGCTTACACTTTCTTCAAATAAACATTTTCAAAGATTTCTTTTGATTAAACGTTGCACAGCAATTAGTAAATTTGGATATTATTCCGAGTGGATAATTAAATATTTCATGAACAAAAAAATCGTATAATTAATCCGTCTATTACTTATTTCTCAAATTAAAGACTGTGAACTTCAAAATATTTAATATTTTTACCGCTTTCTCATTATTGGTTATGTTTTATGTCTGAAACGTGGAGGAGCTGTGAACCGTGTTATTACGGTTTAAATATGTAAATGTATAATTTATTAATCAGAGCGAATATTTGCCATGTTATAGTAAAGTATTTAAATACGCAAATTATGATAATGAGTAATAGTGTGAAGTATATTCTTATTCATCTATAGTCTTAAGATTATATTATTTAACTTATAATTTAAGGTCTATGATTTCTTCGTCGTGTGCTACAGTTAAAAAAAAAAGCAATTATAATTGTAGAATATAATATTAATAATAAATCTGTAAAACAATATAGAAGTGATATCGATTAAGCATGATACATTAGCTGTTGATGTATTTTAAGAATATTATGGATTTGTTGATATAATATTAGGACCATTATTAAATCAATCGAATGAAAACTCAAATCAAATACATCATAAAAATACCGATATAATTATATGTGATTGTATTTTATTATCAGTCTTTAGTATAATGATATTTATTAAATATTATAGAAAAATATTTAAATTATTATACTGTAAAATTTAAAGTTTAAATTTTTCTATTTCTATTTCTATTTATTATATAACAAGTTTAATATTTTATCTTAACTATTTATCTATATTTATAGTATAATGTTATTATTTGGAGTTAAGTTTGTATAAGAAAATATTCTTTTAATTTTTTTTTTTCGATGCCTAAATAATACATTTTCAAGGTTGTATAATTAATGGTTTTTAAATTTTTTAATTTAATTTAATTTAACGTAAAATAAATTATATACTTTCTCAAGTTTACGGTATGCATTAATAAGCATCATCGTAACATTAAATAATAACAGCTTTACAATTAATTATATTTTCTTTTTTAAATTATATTTTAAATTGAAGTTAGTCAATGTATTTAAAAAATAATAATCGTAAATGTAAAAGAAATTATTATTATATATATATAGAATTAGATGAGGAAATCGAGAGTTCAATACCCCCAACCACCTGAATTTCTTTAACTGCATTAGAAACTGTTTATAATAATACAATTTTTATACGACATATCTGTCAATAAAATTAACATCTGATATTCTTAATTAGTCACCTCTCAGTGGTACATTAGTACTGTAGTTAACATCACTTTGCACTATGCGTCGGATAATTATTGCTAGGTGTTTCAATGTTGTGATAAACGGTTTCTGCTGTACTATTTATATCAACCCCCTATCTCTTTAATGCACTGAAATTATTTTACAGGGATAGTCTTAGTATGTAACTTATATCAATGATTTGTGTTTAAAAGTCCCAGAGTTTAAAAATTATATATTTGTTTTTTATATTAATCATAATTAGTTTTCGGATAATGACATAACAAATTAAAAAATGTCATTATGTAGTACATTAAGTTCATATCGATTTCTTCAAATTATAGTTGTTGACTAAAGGGAACGTTTAAGAAAAATAAAATATTAGTATACTTTGGAGACTTGAGCTATCAAATAAAAAACAAACATACCAGTATAAAATGCCAGGAAAAAAAGTATTTGGATTTTAACACTGTAAATTTATTATCTTTTTATTTTATATAATGATAAGATATATGATGACTTTTATTTTTATTAAAAGGTCAAGTTATATTTTGAAGAAAGTAGGGTAAGTGTATTTTAGACACCTTATAAGAAATTATTAAATGAGAATAATTTCTTAACCTTGTTAAATTAATATAACTTTTAACATGTAGTTAAAAAAGTTCAAAGTAATTAAGTATAAAAAAATGTTCTAATAAAACAAAGAAGTTATTTGTATTTATTTTGAACAAAATGTTTAATGTTTCATGTATCTAATTAATAAACGATCTATTTTATATTAAAACTAAATAACTTTTTAAATGTTTCTTCCTTATATTTACTAAAAAAAATTACCCACTAAATAAACTAGATATTATCTATAAAAACGAATTAAGACAAATCCTTACAATTATAGTTATTAAATATTTATAAAATATTATTTTAATTTTAATTATAAATCTATTTAATTTTTATTGGCCGTCAATAATGAACAAAATTATTTCATAAATTATATTATAAAAATGAATATGGTCACCGTACCCCACGGTACCTAACCCTTATAGTTTCAAACATATAATGTTAATAATAATGTTAGTAATAAATAAATAATAAATAATTATGTTAATAATATGTATTATTTTTAAAACTAAAAATGTGTTGTGCTCAAAGTATTTACATTTCTAATTTTTAAATCAAAATCATGTTAATGTAAATGAAAAAAATTTTTTTTTAATTACCTACATTTATAGTCATATTTAAAAACCATTTTTTTTCTTTAATAATAGGAATAATTGTTACAAACCCAAAGTTTTTAAATTTAGATAAATATTCCAAGTATTTGGTATATTTATTTAATTACAATTTATCGTAGACAAATTTAAAAGTTTAAATTGTGTGATTAATTATTATGTTGGTTAATACTCACTTCTAAGCGATCTTACCTGTCCATCAAAAATAAAAAACGGTTAATCTTTTTTCTTATGATTTATTTAAAGTATTTCAACTTACATATTCTATTATCTACAAATATTATTGAACAATCACTTTCAGCATACAACATTACTTTTTTCTTGATCACGAGATTGTTTATTAAAATTTTACTTCATGATCAAGCTTTCTCATACATGTGGAATAAGCATATAATGTAGGAAATTAATCTTGTGGTTCAATTTTTTATTAAATTATTTGTACAAAAATAAGATAAAATAATATATATAATATAATGGATAATAATATAAACTTAAAAATGGCTTCCGGTAATTACGAATATATTTTTTTACTAAAAAATATTATATCACATATTATCAGTGGGCTGATCATGGTTGGCGTAGCAAAAATGCATTATATTTGAGTACTAGTGAAAAATCTTACAGGAAACAAACCACTAGGAAGCCCATGTATGAGATACGAGGATGTGGTAAAGAAGGATATGGAAGCATTAGGAGAAAATCTAGATTGTAGAACACAAGCATCGGATAGAGAAAACTACAGGCAAGGTTGTGTTTCGGGATGGTCCTAGTGTAATAATTATTTGAATTATCAGCGAATCCATGATGTATGTAGTATTTATATCCTTTTTATTTGAATATTCTTAGTTCAACGAAGTTACTAAAACTAAAAATTCTAAAATAAAAAAAACAAAAAAACGCTATATTATTATAACTTACAAGCATATTAGTATAATAAAAAATGAAATAATTATTAATAATAATTTATAAGTTATATACAAGGTGAAAAGGTCTGAAGAATTTTTTTAAGAAATAAAATATATAAGTACCTATCAGAACTTCCTGTTTTATTCTATATGTATGGAGTGAAAATATCAATCATTTTTGGAAATTAAGTATCAAAATTGTTTTAAGTATATTGATGTATAATATACATTTTACACATTATTATAATGTTAAATAGTTACTAAACAATTTATATTAAAATAGATTAAATTTTTTTAATAGGATTATACATGTTAATTAATTTTATTAATCATTGTTATTAATATAACTTTTATTTATTTTAGAGGCATAATTTGGCATTTCTAATGAAACATTGAACCAAATAATTATAAAATGGGCAACCCATCGGATCACGTTGACACGCCGCTTACGGGTGGATATCTGCTGATTGTATTAGCCGAACCCAGGAGTGCTGAACATAAATTAGCTATACTGAAAAGACTTACGAAAGGTAAGATGAATAATAAATACAGTAATATATACATAAATAAAACTACTCCAGACAGTTTGATAACTTAAGGTTTATTTTGGGAGATTGTAACGTGTTGGGGTGGGCATATGTCTGGGTATTGAGTCTATTTTAAAAAGTTCTGTTGCCAATTCTCTCGAATGTCATCAGTCATAATGAAATTAACGAGGCTTACGTAAACGTAGACAGGAAATCGATAAAAATAAAAATAAGTAATTCTGATGCTTTGTATTTAATACTCGTTTTTCTGTATAAAACTCATATTATATAGTTTATTACATAACAAAAATGATGATATGATAATAATATTTTGAGTTATAGTATTAATAGCAAAATCAGAAATTCATAAAAATATAAAATTAAGTTCAAGAGTATTTTATAAAAATATATAATACCACAAAAATATAAGTTATATTTGTATACTGTATGTAAAATATATTCATAATCAAATCATTATAAATTATAATTAGCACAGTAATAACCATAGAAGCGAGTGAAACTATTTGTTTTAGATTTGAATAACAATCATGATAAGATTTTAACAGGTACTTAATTTTAAAATGTTAAACTCTTTATGAAAAGTTTTTTTTAATACAATCACTTAACATTATTTTTTCTATATAATATAAGGATAAATCTCTAGTTAGTGTCCAACTGAATGAAGTTTAATCTACTCTTTCTTACAATTCTAGCGTAATTTTATATTTATAAAATATATACTCATATTACCCATTTAAATATTTTTTCAAACGAAAATTGATACAGTAATCGAATTGATGATTTACTTTACTTAACTAAAAGTGACTAATTTATTTGGTTATTTTGATAAATTCTAAAGATTAAAGTATTATACGACGTCTCAGGTTTTTGTAGGTATCCTAATAGAACTGAAACACGTGTTCCGATGTTGCAGCAATCTGTTTAAATATAAACTGAATCTGCTCAAGACCCTTCGTTTGTGGTAATTTTAAACGAGTCATGTATACTAGAGGACAAAATGTGCATGTCAAATATAATTATAGAGATGATGTGTGCTTGAATAAAATCATAAATTATATAGAATCTGTTTTCCATAAAATTAACATTATTCTTCGTGCATTTTCAGCGTACATATTATGGATGATCTTTAGAGAGATTTTTTTATTACTATTAGTTGAAAAGTTTTAAAAATACAACTTTATGTAGTTTACTTTAAACTTATAAGTCAATGAACTATAATAAATTTAGATTTTTCTATGTTTAAATATGAAAACTTAAATATTCAATAACAAAATGCTTAATTGTTTCGGAAATATTTTATGGATATAAAAACGGCTTACTACCTATATTTGAGTTAATTATTCTTTAATATTCATATAACTCTACAGAGTTTTATGTTTTTTTTAATATTTTTTTTCTATAGCAACACTATAAAGTACTTTGATATATTAGTATATTTTTATTGCCACGTACTTTTTAGAAATTTAGTTAAAACGTAATAATAGTATGGTTACCTGGCTAGTGTAAATTTTCAACAATTTAATTTTTACCATGTACCGTAAGAACATTGCATATTTGTGAGTAGGTGTCATATTTATATCACTGAGAATAAATGTATTAAGATAAATCTAAACAACTCTGGACAATATAAATAAGTACATAATATAGATTATAATAAGACTAAATTAAAACTGTGGAAGTAATTTATTGAAATATTTTAAGGACAAGATTTAAATATTATAATCTTTAAGAAATAAAAGACATTGTGATCTTAAATTAAAATATAAAATTATGTCAGGGTTTTAGAACTAAAACATCAGGTACCTATGTTATACTTTTATAGCGATGTTTTTTTCTTTTTTTATGATAACAGTTTTGATTATTGAATCTGCATCATAAATTTTGTGTTCAAAATTAATATTCTGTTCAGTATATTTCAGGTCATTTCCAATCAGGCTTGAAAAATCAATTTTTTTTTTCTTATAGATATTATTTCAAAGTGAACGTTTCTCAATATAACTATTTCTTGTTTCGTATTTAAATCTAACTCTATACTGACGAAAAAAATGTTATTGAACATAAGAATCTAAATACTAACTTACATATTTACCAATTCATAGCAAAATAAAAAATCAGAGTTATTGTAGTTATTTTTGGGTAATAGATTAATCAACAAACCTAATGATTTATTAGGATTTACACTCAATACCAATAATCCCTACTTTTTTTTTTATATTTATACAATTAAACGATACTATATATTTACGTACCTTAATATTAAATATTGGAAAATACCTTTTATTTTTTTTTAATAGCAATAAATTTATTTTATACAAAATACTTTACTCAATTTTTTTCATATTTTATCGTAAGTAATGATAAAAATTCAAAGAATAATCAATACGTTTGGTTAACACAATATCATAATAGGTGTACATACTGTAAAAAATATTCCCAACGCCTTGGAAACATTGACGTCATAAATGTTCAATAACTAAATTATTATTCTTAGTAACTTTTTCAAAGAATTCAATAACAATATACAAGAAGTATATAATTTATCATATGACAATATATTCATAGTCGTAGACATTTCGCAATATATTAATACTTTATGATAATTTTATTTAATCTCTTAGTATATTTTATCAGACGATTGTACTTCAAACTCCCTTTAAACGAATCTTTGATCTTTTTGTTTATATTATGTTAAATATTTATTTTATACTTGTTGGAAGAACATATTACCATAGGCGCAACTAGGGTGGTGTAAAAAGGTTTTTAGTGCCCCTGAGTTCAAATTTAGTGCTCCAGTTATTTTTATTCAGATCTTATTATCTATAGTAATTACAGTGAAATACCATTCAATTTTACTTTCAGCAATTTCAGCATCACTAATATTTGGGCTCTAGTTTCGCCCAAGTATATTACCGTTTGTCTGCAATTTTCCTTTAGCCCAAATTTACTATACAGAAATGTTCGTTATCATATACAATATTAAAATCGTATGCAATTCTTAGTAAAACATAAGTTTTTAAATTGATTATACCAATAGTAAATAATATAGTCTTGTGATGAAATCTTTTACATTTTATTATTCTTGAATTATTCTCATTTATTAAACAATAATTGGGATTATAATTTTATAAATAAAACTAAGTTTATTTGCCATTTAAGTCATATTAAAAATGTTGAAATCTCCGAAGGATTACAGAAAAATACTGACCAGTGTATTGAAAATAATTGTTGTCATTGAAGGGAAACCTATGAAATTCTTATTATCAAATCAAATATTTCAAACCATGAAAAATAAACTGGTTTTATTCAGAGTATTTTTTTGCAAACATGAAAAGTTTCTGAAATGATTACTTTTGATTATTTATGGGAACTTGAAAATAATAATTATTAATCAATTAAATAAATTTTTTAAAAAAAAAATTTATATTTTCAATATATTTGTTATTTATTCATAATATAAAAAAAAATATAATCTCAGTTTAAACATGAATTAACAGTAAAACAAAACAATACATTTATGTCAACACACTTTACTTTCGTGCTTGCATTAATGGCTATAATCATTTTAACAATATTGTATTTTTTTCATATAGGATTAATTTATGACAGTTATATTTATTGATGAGTAAATAAATCCAACTTCAAACTTCACGACGTTTTACCAATAACATATACAAAATTAAAAGAACCCAAAATTATTTTTTAGATAATTTGACGTTAAAATATAATAAGATAGTTTTTTATTCAATAATATTTTAAACACAGATTATATAAAATGATTGTTTTAATCTTTTTGATGATTTAACTTTCCAATATGTATTTTGTATAATCTATATAAAATTTATTAACACTTAAAAAATTAAAATAATATTAACGCAGTTACTTCAGTATAAAGTAACATACTATAATAAATCAAATTACATTTGTTTTAATGTTGTGACATAAATATATACTACTATATATTTTACTTACTTGAAATTAAAATGTAATACAAACTTTAATTCTTAGTGAAATTAGGGATGTATTGAATAATTATGATAAATATTTTCTGTAATTTGATTTTTAAGTAGTAAGTCATCTAAATTTCAAGTATTTTGCAATAACTTTTAAATAAAAATTAGATAAAAATGTTACATTAAAATTCATTTTTAAATTTTTCAATAGCTTATCTAATTACAGTTTAATAAATTGTAGATCCAACCAATTTAAATATTTTGTATGTAGGTATAGACTAATAAATTGAACGACTAATCATGTTATATTATTCCATACTTTTCGCTTGCCCTAACAACTTATATAATGATATTATAAAAGGTATAGTATAATAAGTTGCTGTTTACGCCCTTCCAATATACTATAAACCTATAATTATTATATTTTAGTCACATATAAAGACTGTTTATAGAACGTTGCGTGTAGCTGAACTTTACCGATTTTTCTGTTTCGTGATTGAAGCCAATTATTTTGTAAACACTCTATAAATCTCTATTAATTGTATTAAGAATATAATATAAGGTCATTTTGTTATTTCAATGGTATTTTATCTAATAGCACAACAGTTCATAATTCTAAATATCAATAAATTCAATATTTTTTTTGTTGTGCGTACACTTTTTGGCAGCGTTTTCCGAGAGAAGATAGTGTAGGTTAGGTATTGATTGGGCTGCGGGACTCAGTGACGTAGCCGGAGAGCTGTGGGCGTGGTCTGTGTACCTCCCTTTAGGTTCAACGGTATCAGCTGATGTCCATAAGCATTACACAATATCCGTACAAATGTCAGGTCAAGTGATCGACGAGTATTTAAAAAAAGAAGAGAAGGAAAGCAAAAATCAAGCTCTTATAACTTTTTCTCGTTTGACTGAAGAGTTACATGAATATTATATTGTTACTTGCAAAGCATATCACTATGTATAGAGTTGCCAGATTTTCAAATCCCTAAACCGAGACATCATATTGAATGACCCTTTTTTTTTTTTTGATGTAACGTTCATATAGAAACAAAAATAAGTGAATAATTTTGTAATTTAAATATTGCATTATTATTAAATATTTATTAGCTAATACAAAAATATATTATTATTGTATATAATTATGCCAATTAAATAACCATAATATAATGATAAAATGTAAAATATTGTTTTATGTTTTATTATTAAATAATACAATATTAAATATTATTTTTTCTCATCTTCTATTAACCGGGACACGTCTTAAAAACTTGTCTGTACCGGTCAAACCGAAATGAATGGCAAGTCTAACTATATATAACTATAAAATGAATATATAGGTAGTCATTATATAATAAACAAAAGTTCTATAGGTCATTGTAGTTCGTTAAAATTTAAAATAAATTGGACATTTGCATTAAAAAAATCATTTGTGTATAACGATAAAAAATAATTATTTTTTAATATTTAATGTTTATAATTTGAATATATTAACCTAATTTAATAGAATATATTAATGGTATACCATTTATTTATTATTGTCAAGAGTTAAATTTTTGTTCATAATTTACTTTTGTACTTCACATAAATGACCGTTGATCCAATAATTATGTAAAAAGGTAAATGTAAAACAATATACATTGTTTTACATGTTTCACAATTAATATAAATTTGTTATGAGTAACCATAGGGAAAATTAATTGAATTCTAATAAGTGACTTTCAATATACCTATATCTCAACCATAAAGTATATTACATTATAATATTTAATATGTACCTATATTGTATTTTGTATAAATAGTTTTCAAACCTAAAAATTAAAATATATATTTATTTGTTTAAAGTAATTATGTACTATTTAGCATATTTTTTTACTACATACATACCGCATGAACTTTTTTTGATGAATATTAAATTCTAAATAATTATAAAAGATAAAATTTTAGAGTACTAAAAGTAGGTAAATTTTATATTTTTCTGTATTATTAAATAATATTAGATCTTTCCTAAAAAAACCTTAAAGTTAAAACAATGGTTAATAAATTTATATTATAATAATTCATATTATATAAAATTTGTGAATATGTATGCATTACTTTATTTTTAATTTTGAAGTTTCAAATTAATATATGCCTATACATTTTGTTTCAACTTAAAATTAAAATTATTAATATTTGTGATTAAATACAATATTTATAGTTTTTTCATTTCATTAAACAATTAATTAATCAATATTACAACTGTCATTCGATTTAATTTAATATTTTTCTGAAATATATGTAATTTATTCTTTTAATTTTAAATATATAAAGAAAATGTAAAGAATCTATAGAAAATAATTTGCAATAATAGTGATTGATGGAAAACCAATAGAGGTATTATTCAATCGAACACTATGTTAAAATATGAATTTGATAAATATATTCATAACATGATAAGTTAGAAACGATAAATAAAAAATCGACAAATCTATGTCAACGTTTAAAAATATATCTTTTTCGTCCAGGAATGACCGATTGGTATTGTTGTATAGTCAAAATAAAATTCAGATTATTAATGGCATAAAAATATATAGAGAAAATAAAAAACATTTTTACATAGCTAGAACAAATGCAAAGTTGAATAAAAATAAAACTAGACACCTAATAAGATTATCAAATGCTTGCATTTTCCAATCTCTTTATCCTATTTGTAGGATGATTATATTGTTTCTTTATATAACTATATCGATTTTAATTATCCTTTGTATAAAAATAGATTGTATAAGTGTATTCATATTAATAAATTTTACAATTTAAGCTTAGGAATGATACTAATCGTAGAAATAATTAGAAACGTTCATTGTGAATTGATATAGCTCATGATTTTTTGTGGGTCTCTACGAATTTATCGATCGAACTCTAATTGAAATTAGTAAACTTACTTATAAGTCATACGTATTACTTATTAATTATTTATTTATATGAAAATATATAATTCATAGTAAGATTATACTAAACTAATTAAAACCAGATGTATTTCTAATCTTATGGAAATCAAGACTATAATGATAATCATATAAAGTGATACCTCTAAAACCTCACTAAGATAAATTTTACTAATAAATTATTTACTGGAAATTACACGGTTGATATTGATTTAATATTTTATAAACTAATCATGTATTTGTTAATATTTAGGACTTTCATGTTGGAATTTTGAAGAGAGTAGCGTTGAAATAGCTACTGAACTCAATGCTATTGTTAATCAAAACATCGAAGGTGAAGAAGGCAAAAATGGTAAAAAAAATAATATTTTATCTCATTTCGTCGCTTGAAGTTATTTTTGGAAATCTTTATTAAATATTATTTCAGGTGAACAACTCTTTCAATATGCAAGTGATCATTTAGTAGCAGAAATTCTTATCAATCCACAACACAGTACATTAGTACAATGTGTAAGAAATCTATTAGCAAGCTTTACAAAATATAGATGCATCATTCATGCTGGATATTCTTTTACTGAAAATGGATCTTGGATACTTCAGGTCAGTTGATTGAGTATATAATTAAATTATAACAACTTTATTTTAAGATAATTATTATTTTTAAATGGTTACATAGTACAGATAATATTTGGGTTATATAATACTTATATTCTTGGATTGCATTGATTCTCACTAAAAGTTGAATAATTCATTTTTATTTTCATGTTTTATTTTTATTTTTAGGATGGATCATTTTCCGTGGCTGACTTTTTAGATGCATATAAAACAGCTGAGGCTCAACGCACAGTTAGACTCCATGAAAATCAGATTCGTACTGAACTTCATTGTTCAGGAGATGGTGATTGGATTCAAGCTAGTCGAGTTAAAGACACTCGTTTTGTGTTAAATCCACAAGAAAAAATTATTGATAACAAATCAATAGAATCAACCGTGAGATGGCTATGTGATAAAATTGAAGTTGTTGAACTTGATACACTATTAGAAGGGTCACAAGTGGTTGGAAATATTAGATTTAGTAGACCTACCCTTTATGTGTTTCCTGCTGGTCAAGGTGATTCAGCTTTATTTGGTATCAATGGTTTCAATATGTTAATCGATGGAGGTACTGGAAGAAATTCTTGTTTTTGGGGATTCGCTAGACATTTGGATCGTTTGGATGCTGTATTACTAACGAGATTAAATAGCACTAATTTAGAAGGAGTTGCTTCATTTTTAAAACGGAAGACAATGTCTTCATTGTATCCACAAATAGGTCATTTCTTCTGTAACTTTAAGGTAAAAAAATTTTAAATTGCACGTTTGATGATATATTATCTATCATATTATTATATTTATTTATTGTAATGTTGATATTTAAAGAATAATTTAGTACTGTAATTCAATAAAATAATTAAAAATAATTAGTATTCATTCATCAATTTATTTTTTGTATTTATCAAACATGCTAAAAAATATGTTGACTTCATTATATATTAGGCGTGACTTAACTCATTTAAAAAATAAATAGAAGTCTATTTTATGTATTTTTAATTTAATTATATATTCATAGTTTTTAAAAATCACCTAGACACTGACATTTGTAAGAGAAACTGTGTATTTCACTATATATATAAAAGATTTAAAATATACTCTGTAATTGAAGACTTGATTTTGGTATATTTGTATAAATTATTTTATTACGTGAAACATTGGGAGTTTCTATTGTATAATATAGGATGATCAACATATGTTGCATAACAATTACAGTTTTAAAATAGTGTTGGCTATCTAAAAAATTTGAACCATATCGTAGTTTTTATTAAATATTACTATTTCTTAGATTAAAACTAAATTCCAAAAATTCACATAAAGTGCTATAAACTCAGAATATCACCCTTATGTATAGAAACGCATTGTTAACGCAGAAATTTAAATTAAAAGAGTTTTAAAATAAAAATAAAAGTTCTTATTACTTTTATCAATTTATTTGAATTGAAAAATATTAAGATCATAATTTAAAAACTAGTCGTTAAATTATATTATATTTAATATTCTGTTTTGGAATCCTTTAAGTCAAATTAAATTTTAAATATCTAAACATTATATATTTGCATAAAATGATTAGAGACAATAAATTATTATATATTTACGATTAAATATAATTAAATAATGACGATATTAAATTTATCATTCGTTTTATATTTCAGACAAGAAAACAAGTATCATCTCCTAGTGTTGATGTTAAAAAAGATGTTCTTTCGATTAGTATAATAGATACGGCACAGAGCATAATATCGGATCTTAAACAATTGCAACTTCGTCCTCATTTATGTTATCGTAATATTAATCTAGAACCAATCAATCTGTATCATAAAGTTGGTCATGGAAAATTAGACATGTATGTACTAAATCCTTCTAAAGACAGTAAAGATGTTAAAGATTTTTTGTCAAAATGGAACGAAGGTGATCAAAAACTATTTAATGCTTCTAAAGACTTACAATTTCCATTACCCAACATTATTTCTATTTGTACACTACTTGTATGGCAACCAGCAAATCCAAATAATACAATAACTAGAATTTTTTTCCCAGGAAGTAGTCCTCAAAATAAAATATTTGAGGCACTTGAAAGAGTTAGACATCTTGAATTTTTAAAACATCCTTCTTGCTCGATTAAATCTATGAACTCTTCTACATCAGTAACAATAAAATCACAGACAACTAAAAAGACGGTTCTTGAAAAAATGATACCAGGTGAAACGAAAACAGTGAAAACTGTAGAGAATTTAGAAGTGTCTACGACAGGATCAAATGCTGTTATCCAGACAGCTATAATACCTACAGTGCCAAAGGAAGGAACACCGAAACCCAAATCCCCAACTGATTCAGAAAAACCTAAAACTAATAATAAAACTGTTATAAAAGAAACAAGTGTAAAATCAAAAACTGACAATAAATATAGCTTAATTACCGCAAAAGTAAATTCCAATAAAATTGTTCAAAAAAATACTACGATGAAAAAACCATTAAAACTATCTTCTAAATCTCCTCCAACTGATAAATCATCACCGACAACTCCAAGTGAAAATCCAGAAAAAACAGCTAAACCAACTAAACAAATTATTAAGCCAAAAGCAACACCGTCTTCTGTAAAATCTCCAACGAGTACTCCTACTAAAAGTAAAAAGGAAGAAGCAAATCGAAAAGTCTTGGTTACTTCACGAACTAATTCTGGTTTAAGACGAACTCAAACAACAAAAAAAGAAACAAACCAATTAAATATAAAAATCAATGAACTAAAAAAACCGGCTATTAAAAAAGATTCTAATATAGTTTACAAATCTAGTTTAATAAGTGGTAATAAAGATAAAAGTGGAGAAGAGGAAGATATATTAATCATAGAAAAAGTAGCTATAACTCCTGAAAAACTTTTAACTCCAGATGGGAAAAAAATTATAGCAAATGAATTGGACGGGATTTTAACTGCAGCTAAAGATATTGTTACAAAAGAAAAATGTCCTGAAAAACTGTCTGAATCTGGAGCTACTACAGCACCAACTATGCCGGAAGATGAAAAAGCAACAGAATCAAAAAAAGAAATTGAAATCAATGAAGCAGCAGAAAAAAGAGTAGAAGAATTTAGAAAGACTAAAGAAGCATTAAAAACTCCTGATGAAGTAGCTGACTTGCCATTCCACGAAGAAGTGGATGAACAAGAATCTAAAGTAGAAGAAACGAAACAAAATGATACAGTAATTGAAACACAAGAAATAGTTCAAGTTGAAAAAGCTGAATATGTATTGGTATCATTAGATTCATCTCCAGAAGTATTAAAACGACAAGTATTAGATACCGTAGATTTATTAGATACTGAACCTGATTCTGATAAAGAAGATGAAATTGAGGAACACAAAGAAAATAATTTAAATGCAGATGCTGATGAAAAATCTAAATTAATAGAACATCTATTGGAATCATCTAAAGACTTATATGAAATCACAGAAAAAATAGATGAACTGAAAAAACAAAATGAAGAAAATATTAAATTAGAAAATGAAACAATTGGTCGTTCAAATCACGAATACACCGAAAGTTCTAACGTAAAAAATAGCAAACAAATAATTGATCTGGAAACTGAATCAAATGTACAAGAAGGATACAAATCAAACGAAGAAAAATATGAATCAGATAATGATATAAAATTTAAAGATACAAATGAAAATACAACGTCTTATAAAGTAGACTCTTTAAGTGAAGATCCAACCAAATACTCAGAAACAGAAACTATAACAAAGTCCTGTACAGAAAGAAGTAGATCAAATTCTTTTTGTCGAGAACAAGTAGATACACATTTAAATTTTACCGATAGACATGAGTCAAAGTCATTATTTAAAGAAGGTTCCGTGTCTAAAGAGCCAATAAAATATTCTGAAATGGAAAAAACTATAGATGACAATGGGACAATTAGTGGAATGGGCTCAGTTAGTCAAGAACAAATAAATGAACAATTAGATCATCCCATTGTAGCTGATAAAATTGAGTCAAAAGCATCAAGTAAAATAGGATCTATTTGTGAAGAACAAGTATTAGAATCTGATATAGAAATTTCCACTAAAGAAATTACAACTTCAGATGTCGATGTTAAGCAAGAATCCAAAACATTAAGTAAAGCGGGATCAATATGTGATGAACAACTAAAAGATTCTGAAACCAAAACCATCGCAAAAGACTGTACAGTATCAAGTAGATCGAGTTCTGTTAGTCATGAACAAGAAAATGCACATCCCATTATAACCGATAAAAATGAGTCAAGATCATTAAGTAAAACAGGATCGGTATCTGAAGAACACGTCAAAGATTTTGAAATAGAACATATAACTAAAGAAATAACAGTTTCAAATGTTGCCGATAAGTTAGAATCTAAGAAACTAAGTAAAACTGGTTCCATAAATGAAATCCCTAGTAAAGATTCTGAAATTAAAAAAATCACACAAGCAAGTAGATCGAGTTCAGTCTGCCAAAACCAAGAAGTTATACGTGGAGATGAAGAAGAAACACAATTATCAAAGGCATTAAGCAGCGAAAACTCCATGTGTGAAGAAGAAATAAATAATTTTGAAACAGAAACAATCACAAAACTTAAAGAAAAATCAAATATATCGAGTTTTGAAAGTCAAAAACAAGAAAGTACACACCACATTTTAGACGATAAAAATGAGTCTAAAGTATCAAGTATAACAGAATCTTTATGTGAGGAACTAAATAAAGATTGTTTATATGAATCAATTATACAAGAAAATAGATCGAATTCTTTTTATCAAGAAAAAGAAACGGTACATTCAGTTGATGGAAATAAAAATGAGTCAAAACCCTCAAATAAAGCAGGGCCCATATGCGAGGAAGAAGTAAAAGATACAACTGTGGAACAGACCACTAGAGAAATTACAATTTCAGATATTGCCAATAAGGATGAAAATAAGACATCAAGTAAGGCGGGATCAGTATGTGATGAACAACTAAGAGATTCTGAAACCAAAACCATCACAAAAGACTGTACAGTATCAAGTAGATCGAGTTCTGTTGGTCAAGAACAAG
>NW_020273024.1:358819-359642 GCF_003268045.1 Sipha flava
ACATTCAGTTGATGGAAATAAAAATGAGTCAAAACCCTCAAATAAAGCAGGGCCCATATGCGAGGAAGAAGTAAAAGATACAACTGTGGAACAGACCACTAGAGAAATTACAATTTCAGATATTGCCAATAAGGATGAAAATAAGACATCAAGTAAGGCGGGATCAGTATGTGATGAACAACTAAGAGATTCTGAAACCAAAACCATCACAAAAGACTGTACAGTATCAAGTAGATCGAGTTCTGTTGGTCAAGAACAAGTAAATGAACAACTAAGTGGAATGGATCAATTAGAGTCTAAGACTTTCAGTAAAGCGGGATCCATATGTGAAGAACAAATAAAGGATTCTGAAATAGAAATGAATTCGAAACATCATGAAAAAACAAGTAGATCGAGTTCTATCTGTCAAGAACAAGGAAATGCTCATCCCATTTCAACCGATAAAAATAATTTTACATCCAGTAAGACAGGATCAATATGTGAAGATTCCATTAAAGATTTTGGAACCGAAAAAATCATAAAATCAAGTAGATCGAGTTCCGTTTGTCAAGAACAAGAAAATGCACATTTCATTGTAACCGATAAAAATGAGTCTCAAGTATCCAGTAAAGCAGAGTCTATGAATGAAGAACCAATTAATGACTCTGAAACCGAAAAGACCACAAAGGCAAGTAGATTGAGTTCTATATTTCATGAACAAGAGACTGTACATTCAGCTGTAAAAGATACACAATCGTCAAAGACATTAAGTAAGGAAGAATCCATAAGTGAAGACCCAATAAAAGATTCTAAAATAGAACACGTCACTAAAGAAATTACAATT